>NW_019392658.1:2080086-2237640 GCF_000648675.2 Cimex lectularius | reverse complement strand
ACCGAGCCGTCCACGAGATATAAGAGGAAAAGCGATGGGTAACTCAGGAAAATGGTTTGACTACGTTTTCATCTAATTCGGTCAAAACGGAAACAAAATCGTACATCTAATTTTGGAAATCATTATTTGTATTGGTTGTGTCTAATGTCGCGCTCTCTTCTGTGATGTGTATGTATTTGCTAAATTGATGAGCAAATGATAACATCAAATTAAAACTTTTAATTATTTATTTAAATTTAAAAGTCATTTCACTATGAATGGCAAACAAAATGCGAAATAATGCCCACGGCTCGTACTTCAGAATTCGTAGAAAGAAAAAAATCGTGGTGAGAGAACGGCAACGTCGCAAAAAGGATCAACAAAGTCCATTCCATAAGATCCACTAAGTGCTGAAGTATAAAATTTGGTAAAATGGTATATCCGAGCATATATGGATATGATTTTAATAACACTTATTACATCATTTATATATTTTGATCCTATTGTAACCTCCGGAATTCCCTGATCCCAAAAATATCAAAATTTTGATTTTTTATTTTTTTTCCGGGAGCCAACAAGTGCGAAAGGAGCCAACAAGTCGAAAAGAGCTAACAAGTCTGGCAATTCTTAGGTGGATTGAGCCACTAAGTGCTATAAGACATATATATATATATATATATATATATACAGAGTTTATGTCTTGCCCATGATTTGATAAATTTTAGGAGTATATTGTAGTGAAAGGGAGGTTGAAGTGCCGCGAAATTTATTTAAAATTAAAATATATTTTTCAAAAATTAGCAAAGTTTAAAAATTCATTCAAATTCATGTCAAAATTCATTTTGTTATCCCATCGCCTGCTTCCGTCTTGACAAGTTGAAGACATGATCAACCGTATCGAATGCCTTGTTAAAATTGAAAAACGCATAAAATTGCTAACGTCCGCAACACTTCAGACGTCACCCCTTAGGTCATGCTGTTTGAGTGCTAAAATGTCTCCTGAACGCTGACTGCATTGGATTTAGTTCGTTGCAGTTTTCAATGAATCTTGTTATCTGGTTATGAACTACGGTTTAGTACATTTGACGGTGAAATGTATTGGGCCGGTGCAAAATTAATGCAAGTTTTGAAAATTTGTTTTATTTTCCAGGTGGTTCTCATGTCAAACAGCTAAATCCTCACATCTGATTTGTGAATTATAATAAATACTTTTAACTGTTCTCTTTTATAAAAACATTAGTTTTTATTGAAGTTTTTAAGAATGGGGACCTGAGAAATTAAATATGTCCAAACTAGATTTTCGTCAAATTTATTTAGAATTTAGAGTTGGGCGAAGCGAGGCCCAAACCGCGCGTAACATCAATACATGGCACTTGCAGCATATAGTACATTAGCGATGGTTTCAGAGATTTCGTCTTGGACATTACGATCCCGAAAACAGGGAAGGTCGCGGTAGACCATCCTTTTGTGGACGACGACCAACTCAAAACGTTGATTGAAGAACATGCAAGAAAGACAACACGGGCAATTGCGGAAGAGCTTAGTGTTGACCCCTCAACCGTTGTTCGCCATCTGGAGAGGATTGGTCAAGTAAAGAAGATCGACAAGTGGGTACCGCACGAACTAACCGAAGCCCAAGTAGACGCTTTGAAATTTGCACGTCTGTTCTGTTGCGGCACCAAAACGATCCATTTCTCGACCGAATCATCACGTGAGATGAGAAATGGATTCTATTACGATAACATGAGGTGTACAGTTCATTGGTTTGACAAGGATGAAGCGCCAAAACACTTCCCGAAACCAAATCTATACCAAAACTGTTGTTTCGTGTTGTGGTGAACCCCCCCCCTATCGAGGGCCTCATCACCACCCACCTCTCGCCTATCCCCCTTCGGTCCGTTCGGCCCACGGAGAGAGTCCACATCCACCGGGAGTGGGGGAAAGAGGATATATTCAAAAAGGAGGAGAGAGGGGAGAGACTGATTCCTAACCTGGAGATTTGTGGAAGCGGATGACAAAAGGCTGACTGCTGAATCGGAGAGAACGGAAAAGGAGAGAAAGGAAGAAAGGAGGACGTTTCCCCGACGGGACCACCCCACGGCACCGGACCACCTCAGGAAAGGTAGGCATGCTTCTTTTTCCTCACTCGCCACCCTATCTCCGAAGACAACTTCGAATTCAGAGACAATTTAATATACCGTTAAACAGATGTTAAAAAAAAAACAATTAGTGTAAATAAAATTCTTGTGTCCTGGCTAAAAATTTGAATCCCGAACTCAACCTTGCTCCCCAGCTACTGATAGTAAAAACCACTACAGTGTTGTACTGCTAAGGTTGTTTCCTGAATTATGGTGAAATTATAACAGCAGAGAAATATTGCCAAGAAATTGACAAAATGCACGGGAAACTGCAAAGTGTTCGTCCAGCATTGGTAAACCGTAAGGGGTCGATTCTCCACAATAACGCAGGCCCATGTCGCAATGTCAACCTTGCGGAAACCTCGGACTTAACATATGCAACCTTACCAACCCTCAACCCTCTATATTTTGAATGGAAAAATCTCAACCCGACCTCTCGTCTATAGACTTCCAGTTTTTGATTTGCATTTTGATCACTTCTTGAGGAATAAAATTTTTAGAGAACGCGATGAAGCCGAAAAATCCTTCCAAGACTTTATTGTGAGTCGAAATAAACATTTTTATGTCAATAAAATAATAAATCGGAATAAAAGCGCTTATTACGCGAGAGCGTTAGTAAAGAGAGTGGTATGGAAAATATTTCGAACAAATTTTCTTTATTGTATAAAAATTGAAACTAGTTTCGACTGCCTTGTCAAAACTTGCATTATTTTTGACAGCTTTGAACAGATAGATGATGAAGGTTATTGTTTTCAACGGACTTGAGGTAGTACAGCTGGAGTGAAAGTAGAGATTGTCAAAAAACTGCAACTTTGTTTCAAACCTGTTGTAATCCATGTAGTATTTCATATGTAAATGAAGTATAGGTTTTTCGTTTATGAGTTTAAATTTCATACAATGTAGCCGGAACTGCCTATGAAGTGTTGCTGCTGTTAATGACACTGTTCACACGATGAAAATGAACAATTCTTGAAAGGCCTGGCCATTTGGGGTGAGAGTGGGTTTATACTGCAATCTGGGCAACGGGCGAGTCCATGACACCATTCCTGATGGTGAGGGGAAACATCGCAAAAACGTATTACAAAAAAACAAAAAAAAACTTAATGTCAATTGTATGTGGATGCTGTGTTTCACAAGAATGTCTTGTTTTTTAAAGGCACTGATTGGAGTCGTTTTACGAAAATCTCATCCTGAATCCTTCTCCATGACAACGCCCCCTCAAATATATATCACTACTTACTTTAACGGCACAGAAATTAAATGAACCGGGAGACTTCAACATTTATTCCACACTGTCTGTTTTATTTTATCATGGATTTAGTCTAAATGTTTTTATATTTCTTAATTTTTAATTTAGCATTGAGACATGTTCAGATTCTTAAATTCGTTATTGATAACGTTAAAAATCATTCAAATTACCAAGTAAAATCCGATAGATTATTCTCCATTGAAACAAATACTAAAATGATTATCCTCAGAGTCCAGTGTTTTTTGAATAGAAGAGATAAATCAATTTGACAGGTATTATTTTGTGAGAAAATAAGTGAAAAGAAATGACACTGGAAATCATTTTCAAGTTTTAATGGTTATGGAGCATTCGGAATCGCCGAAAAGCAGCCCCCCTTCCCATCCCAAAATACGTAACGGTTAAATAAACGTTTCCGTTTAAAATAAAGTGTTTCTAGATCACTTAAGAAAGGGATTAATTAAAAGCTCTACTTCAATGGATTAGTGGAAGGTTGAAAAGAATGCCACTCCGTGATCGGCACTCTCTCATTTCCCACTCAATAGAAAATCTTGGTAAAACCTGTGAGTCTGGACCAAATCAATTGACGTCATTAATGGCGAACGATCATTGCCATCGTGATCGGTGCTCTATCTCTTCTCTATTGAATATAACATTACTATTTGATCTTATTTAAAAAAACAAAAAACGGCCATATCTTCACAAATAAGTAACAATAATAAATACAGCTCACGATAGCTATGGGATTTACGATAACCATTTATGTCTAGAAATGATGAATGATGGAGTGAGTGCGGTGTACAATCCTTTTTAAAAAGATAGTTCCTACTCACAGTAAGTTGTTTTCCAACGATACAGATTTCGATAACTCCTTCAATCTGATGATGACCTAAAAGCTCGAAATCCGGATCGTTACAAAACAACTTACTGTGAGTAGGAACTATCTTTTTAAAAAGAATTTGTGTCTATGTCAAGTCTAACCACTTGATTCGAATTCACGATAGCTCAAGCAGCGGCGGAATGAGTCGAAGGTCGTGGGTTCGAATCCCGCTCGTGACAATAACTTTTTCATCTTAACCAAGACTTTAAACAAAAATAATTAAATAGTTCAGTTATGACCGCTAAACATATATGGATTAATAAATACAGGGCTGTGGGTCGAGTTGAGTCTGTGAACGACGTCAATACTTGAAGAGGTTATCCTTGTGTTCTAAATATTTCACTTTTACGGCTACTTCATCCTTTCGCAATTTTATTCCATAAAGTACAACCTATCGCATAAAATGGTAATCCTAATGAAAATTTGATTACAATAATGGATAGAAGTCGGTGGCCGGATCGGTTTAGGCGTTGAAACGGCCCTCATCGTAAAAAGGTAAATGTTCCCGGTTCGAATCCAACAGCCCTGCATTCGAATCCGACATATTTACAAATTGGCTTTTTTTTAAACCGGCACCTGGGGGTTCGATATAACCTCTACTGTTGCGAACCCCGTAAATAGTCGACGTTTTTTATTTGCACAGTTCTTGTTTAAAGTTTAATAATTATTTTCTTCCTTCTGTGACTGACAGATACGACTCTTACAGAATCGTTGCCGCTACTAATGAGCTGTAAAAAAATGGCTCTTTGGAACAAAATCGAACATAAGAAAAAACAGGGGGCGTCGGTAGCCGCATCGGTTAATGCGTTGACACAGCACTAATCACTGTATGGTAAAGGTCCCGGGTTCGAATGCAGGGCCGCTGGATACTGACATACTTTAAAAATGGGTATTTTTAAAATACACCGACCCCCGGGGGTTGAAAAGACCTCCGTTGTTACGAACCCTTGAACAACTGGCCACCTTCCTGAAGAAAACAGCCTCATCTTTTTTGTCACTTTTACTGCTATCAAGCTTTTTGTTTTTTCTTGTGTTCAATTTTATACCAAAGCGTCTCTTTTATCTAATTTTTATTACATACTTTCATTACTTTTAAATAGAAGTTTCAAAATCTATATGAGGAAATCAATTTTGTACTAATATTAATTTTACATTGGTCCTAACTGATCCTTGCAAAATTAGGTACATGAGTTTACAGCTCGGTAATACTGTACTAGAAAAAATGATTCTGGTCATCATCAGGTTCGAAAAATAACCAAAATTCGGTTGAGGAGATACTATTTTTTATGTTTTATATAGTTTGTCTATCTTTTTCGCTACACCTCGTTAGCCCCCCGCAACTGTTGGGTTTGTCTAATAAGTTTGGAAATATAAGACATATAACCCAGGGTGGTTGCTATGGTCTGCCAAAAAAGTGTGATATTGGACACTAAATGGTGAAGGATGTCACAAAAACGAGTTTTATAACTCATTTTGTCGAGGAGATACTATATTTTTTTAAATTTTTGTAAAGATACAAACGTATCAGCCTAAAAAAATGATTTTGTCCTTTTATTTAGTAAAATGTTTGGAATTGTTCCGGTTTGATCATAGGAAAATATAAACAGAATATTGTTGTTGTTATTTTCGATCCTCCTGTGCGTCTATTCCCGCCGTGTATTTCTTCCTTCTCTTTTTGGGTATTTATTCGGGATATGAACAACGTCGAAATCTCATAAGAGATACCATAGAAACGAAGGACTAAGAAAATATTAACTGAACACGGAAAAGTGTTAAACATGTGTTATTGAATTCCTGTAATACCATAAACTGAAAGAGTTAAGCCCTGAAATCCGGAATCTACCTTTCTAAATACCCCGTAAGGGGATACCGCATAAAAGTACCATGAACTTTTCCAACTTACTCCAAGGGGCTCAAGAGTTTATTCAATTCAATTACAACATTTATTTTCGTCCAACATGTAACGCTGGCTACTTTTCAAAAGTTAAAAGGAATTTTAAGTTGTCTAATACTTTCACACGAGAATTGGATCGAAGTTTTTTGATATTCACGGCATATAAAATGCTTCATGGATCATTTCTCCCTAACGTATTTAGTATAAATTTTTACGGTTCTTTTACAGCTACAGTTTCTTTTTGTCCCTTCCAACCTACGAGCAATATTATACATTTATGCACACTCACAGAAAAGATAAAGCATTTGATCAAGTAAACATTTCCTTCTTGAAGACGGAATAAATGAAATAAAAAAAAAATTCATTTTGAACTTAATAAAAGTTCACATTGATTATAAGACGTCCCACCTGGATCGAAAGAACGTCATACCTCTGGTGGGGTCACTAGCTCGAGAAAAGTGAGATGTTATTAAGATCGGAATTTTTCAACACATATTGGATATCGAGATCTTATTTTGTAACCTTCTTAAATTGTAGACCTTTTAATAATATTTTACGACTATTGAGGTATTTCATCTTATAACATAATCAACGAAGAATAACAAAAATGCTTAAAGCTCTTAAAATTATTTTTTTCAAACACTAAATTTACTTATATATCAATTTATGTTCATTTTCATTGGTCTACAATAATTACCACTTGTATTCAATTTTTTTCCTTTCGTTATTTTTGAATAATTGGTCAAATTATCATGTAGTTGTATCTTATACTTACATAAATCTTTGTTGCTGAAAATGGCATGTAATGTACTTTGAAGTAAGATATAATATTAAATAATTTTTAAGAAACCCAAATATATTTTTAAATCAATCTTAGGGGTGGATCAATATTGGATTATCCAGATCAATTATCTAGACTGTTATTTCATCCGAAAAATATAAGGATCTATCTAATATGCATAATAAATCCATAATATACGAAAATTAGGCAAACACTGAAGAAAATATGTCTCATTCCTTTCTTTAAAATTTATGTAATAATTTTCCGATGTTGCTGTTATTCCCCAGGGCTCGCGTCAAAGGCATAGTTGGAAATTCTTCGGTAAACCTCAGAAAAAAAATGAGGAAAGATACCTCGCTTCATTTTACACCAGTACACCTGTGAAGAAACACTTTTCATAACATCTGGTAAAGGGGATATATCCGCAATGGGACGCGTGATAAACGCCTACATTTCTTCCTTTGGATCCTACACATGGCTCTTTTAAATATCGTACCGTCATGCCTGTATTGTTTTCAAGATGTTCCACACGAAACGAAAAGAGGATAGGTTACAGAATTTTTAGAAATATTGTGACATTTATTAAGGAGGAAAAAGAATATATAAAAACGATGAATTATAAGCGAAATTGCAAAATTATGCGTCATCAAATTCACAAAATATACGTTTTCATATTTGTCACAAATCCAGAGTGAGCTTAATTGAAATTGATATGTTGTTTTGAAAGCTTACAATTGAATAATAAACTTTTGTAACAGAAAGCTCGTAGGGCTTTTTTAATATCATTATGAATAATTGGGATGTCAGTTTCTACTTGCGAATTTACAGCATTACAAACAAAGAGGTACGGACGTACAAACTCCGCTTCCAGTGAAACTTTTTTGTGTAATACTAAGTCAACAAATACTGCTGTGCTTCCCAATGGGCACAAGGAGCAAAGAAAAAAGGTAACTTAATATACACTTTTTAAACATGGTTTCCTGTCATTTTTGTTTGTGTATTTAAAAGGTATTGTTATATGGGATCGATATTGATTATCGGTTTGCACATGAATGAAATATACAGATAGTAGAGGTGATGACTACTGCGCATGTCTGCTATGCGAGTTGGGTTCGTTTACGGGTTATCAAGTGGTCTTTGTTTTGAACTTTGTTTTTTTAGTAATAAATATAATATTTCTCGTGTTTTTATTTAATAACTATTGTGCTTTCTGTCAGGTTATGGGACCAGCACGTGTTAGAAGGGATCTATATTGATTATCGGTTGGCACTTGAATGTAATATACGGATGGCAGAGGTGATGACTACTGCGCATGTGTGCTGTGTGAGTTGGGCTTTTTTACGGGTTATCAAGTCGTCTTCGTTTTGTACTATGTATTTTGAGTACTAAATATAATATTTCTCCTGCCATTTAAATAACTATTATGCTTTCTGTAAGGTTATGGGACCAGCACGTGTTAGAAGGGATCTATATTGATTATCGGTTGGCACTTTAATATACGGATGTCAGAGGTGATGACTACTGCGCATGTCTGCTGTGTGAGTTGGGTTCATTTACGAGTTATCAAGTGGTCTTTGCTTTGTACTTTGTGTTTTGAGTAATAAATATAATATTTCTAGCGTTTTCATTTAAATAACTATTATGCTTTCTGTCGGATATTATCTATTAGTGAGTTTTGCGTAGACTAAGAACTAATAATAATAGTCGACGTCAGGAATGGTCGAAACTTTCTCTAATATACAACAGTCTAAGAAATATACAGACTAGCAAGGCTTTATATTTTTACATTCACATAAATTCACATTTCAATACATTCACATTTGGAAATATTGAATAACAGTTTTTTTTTTAGAGCATGAAGAAGAACTTCAATCCAAGTCCTTTTGTAAAAGCCCATTGTCTAAGTGACCATTGACTATGGCATAGTTATTTATGTCATCAGAACGTGAAGGATGAAATTACGTCATTGATAAGGTTCAGAAAACATACCGATCCCAGATGCGATCCCTGGGGAACAGCTGAAGTGCAATAATTGAGCTTGAAGTACTTCTAAATGTAACTTTCATACATATATTAGATAAGTAGGCCATCCAACAAACTACCCCATCACCATTTCCAGACAAACAAACTTGAATAAAAGAAAACTATGCTCCATGGTATCAAAGGATATATCATAATTTTGAAATAAATGCACAACAAAGGCAGGAAAAGATATTTTGAAAGGTTTCTGGGGTCCATTGACAAGAACGCTTGGACGTAAGACTAATATTTTTCGACCTAGTATCGCCAATAAAAGTTTTATATTTGAACCCACGTCCGCTACCTCTCCTTGTAATAACTGGATATAATAAACATCTATTATGACCGTTGTTTCAAAATTAAGCAAATGAAAAAAAATATTGCACCGCTAATGAAGCGATGTTCAAATAACGAAAAGTCTGGCGTAAGCGTCTTAAAGCAAAATGTTCCAAATGTCTTCCTTTTTTGCCAAATATAGTTAGACAACGTTTTTTTTTTCAGATTCAGCATTGTTAGGCGGTGACAATCGGCTCTTTCCTTTTGGCTTTGGCAACAAGTTCCGCTACGATCCCTTTTCCATTTGGAACAAATGAACCAGAGGGGAATTTTGCGTATCGTGCAGAAATAATAATATACACATTAACAACGGCGTTGGGATTTGTACATTTTTAAGACACCGAAATTTCGAATGTTATATTGAAATTAAACCTTTCTATGACTACAGTGTTAAAATATTTACCGACACGGCAAATTGTTGACCTGAGAAGACAACAAGACGATATTTCCACTATTGAAGTTTCAATTTGTTAAATTTAATTAAGAATAATTAAGTTAGCTCTGACATTAAGATTGCTTTGCACCAGCTGGACATTCGGCAAATTTTCTCAGTGTTAGCCGGTGTAGGATAGAGTTTGAGTGAATTATCTTATAAATATTATATTGTTTGGTGTATCAAATTTTTGCCAATATATTTTTGAGGTTGTTTTCAGTAAATATAATTGTTTGTTTGTATTGTTTGTGTTTTATTTCTTTTATTACGAATAAATAATAATACCCGTTCAGTACGTCTCATCTTATTTTCTAAACTATCCGTAATACTCGGGGATCGTTTATTAAATAAATAGTAAACTATAACTGTTATTAAATATTAACCAATGTGGATGTATTTCCTTTTGTGAAAAGTAGTGCCATGCCAGTCTTTATATATCTTAGAATCTTCACGTACGGTATTGGTCGAAATGAAAAAGTTAGTGTCACGAGCGGGATTTGAACCCACGACCTTCGGCTAGATACGCCGCTGCTCTACCACTTGAGCTATCGTGATTTCGATCAACTCGGACCCCCAACTCCTCTTCTTAACCTATCTATCGAATTTTCCCTCTTTTTTGCCATTTTGAAATAAAAAGATTAATTAATTGAAAGAAGTAATTTGGTCAGTAAGTAGTGGAAGTAATCAGACCACTAAACATAATGGATAATTCAAAATACAGCAAAATCACTCTCAATTAATTACAAAAAATTGAAAAACTGAACATACGAAGCTTGCAACCTCATATTTTATAAAAGTCTGAATTTTAATACATACATACCTGTAAAACAAAATCTGTTTTTATAATCTTTATCAAATCGGAATTTGAATGGCGCGGGAAACGTGTATCATACCGGGAGACGAAGGCCCGACTTACATATGTGAAAATGGACGCCACAAATTCATGAAATCTCTCTTTTTTAAAATTCTGACGCCCATTATTTATATGCCCATTTTATATTTTCTAAATCCGCACGTCACTAATACAAACAAAGTGTGAAAGTTTCANGCCTTCCAAATTAAGAATTTTAAAAAGAAAAATTAAAGCTTGGATGGCAATAGGATAAATTAGTTTACGAGTGAATGTTTGGAGTCAGAGCTTTATAGCACCCAGAAGGGAGATAGAAGGTATAATAATAATAATAATAATAATAATCAATTTGTAGATGTTTGTAAGGATTAATTGTCGTCGAAAAGGGTGTAGTTAAATTTTTTTACACACTTGAAATTTTTATATGTATTGCCATGTATATGATATGCATAAAATGACAACATATTACAAATGTATGTGTAATTCTTTAGAAAGTTATGAAGGCTCTAATACTTCCAGTGGTGCATACTTTTATTGCATTCATTTTTAATGACGATGTTTTGAGAAATGAACATAAAAGGTACGACAATAGCGGTTACAATAGCTGTTAAAGGGCGCAGTATAAAATATTGGGTTGTCCGGAAAATAATGCAGGATTTTGGTATTAAACAAAAAAAAAGAAACTAGTTACTTTAAAGCAATGTTCTTTAATCAAAATAATTTCCCATACTCTCAATACATTTCTCCCAACGTGTTGGTAACTTATTAATTCCGTCTGAGTAGAATTCAGAATTTTTAGAATTGATAAAGTCAATAAATGCATTTTCCAGTTCCGTTTGATTTTTGAATATTATGTGTTGTAAGTAGTGGTCCAGGTGTCTAAAAAAATGGTAGTCAGTAGGCGAGAGGTCCGGAGAGTAGGGTGGGTGAGGCAAAGTTTCATAGCCAAGCTCCAATAATTTTTGTGACGTTACACGTGACACATGTGGTCGAGCGTTGTCATGCAATAAAATGGGCCCTTTCCGATTGACCAAAGAGGGCTTCATTACTGCCAATTTCTGATGCATGGTATTAATTTGGTTACAGTATGATTCAGCATTGATGGTTTCGCCAGGATTTAAGAAGCTGTAGTGTATTAAACCAAATGAAGCCCACCATACCGTAACCATTACCTTTTTTTGATGAGTTGGGGGCTTTGGAAAATGTATTGGAGCTTCTCCTTTGTCGAGCCACTGTCCAGAACGTCTAGTGTTATCGTAGAGAATCCACTTTTCGTCACATGTAACAATTCTGGCCAGAAATGGGTCATTTTTGTTTCGACAAAGAAGTGATGCACAAACATCAAAGCGCTGATTTTTTTGGCGATCGTTTAATGAGTGTGGAACCCAATTTTCGAGTTTTTTCACTTTTCCAATCGCCTTGAGGTGGTCAGCGACGGTCGTTTTACTGACTTTGAGTTGCTCTGCAAGTTCTCGAACAGTTGTTTTGGGGTTTTCTTCCACCACTGATCGCAGAACATCATCATTAAGAGAGGAAGGCCTTCCACGACCTTCTTCATCTTCAAGGCTGAAATCTCCCTCCCGAAATTTTTTAAACCACCTTTGCACAGTGCACTCATTAACACAACCCTCGCCCCAGACTTGGTTAATGTTTCTAGCCGTTTGGGCTCCGCTTCGGCCGAGTTTAAACTCGTAAAAGAAAATCGTACGAAATTCTCGCTTTGACATTATAAGGATGACTGAATTATTTCCAAGTAGCGGAATGCTACAGAGGTAAACAAACAATATCATTTGGAAGAGGATTAATAAGTGTTGACATTCATACAAATGAGTAATCCTGTAAACGTAAACAGAATATTTTATATAGATTTTTTTTAATGAAAACTTAAAATCCTGCATTATTTTCCGGACAACCCGATACACACCGACTAATCATCTAATCTATGTCGATCGAATGCTATGTCGATAGCATATTACAATTGTTAACATGATCGAAACGTTAATGCATATTTCCATCTTAGAGACCTCTTATAGGGCGAAATAAGGAACGACTCTTTGTCGGGTCGGTCCTTTTCCTCTTTTTGCTCTGAGAGACGTTCTGACATGCTCTCAATGTGATCGAGATAGCTGTCGGACTTCCTGGGTAGGAGAGGAGGCAATCTCGAGAAAAACATCAAACATACGTAAATATCAAAGACTTTCGAGAGTTGGGGTAGTAATTCAATGATTTTTTTTTCCGAATAGAAAATATTTGTCTGCGAGAATTATAAAGTTTAAAAGTTCGTTTGAAAAATCCCCCTGTGCATACTCTGAGACAATATTTTCCATCAAAAATTTAATTAAGGCCGATTTGTACAAGGGATACTTTCTGACATGATTTGTATCTACAAATGGATTTTATTTAAACAACGTTTTGCATTTTTATTAATTAAATTTCAATTTCACATCGTAATAGGCAGCAATAAACTGCCACTTAAGAACAAAATTAGTAAAATAATTAAAGTTAGCCTGAAACAGCCTTGTTTGGCCGTCTACCTACGTAAGTGCCTTCTACATTTTCAACACCGTTTATCACCTTCTCTTACCTTCCTTTGAACACAATCTACGCTCGGTATGTAATACATACCTTTTTACATACTTCCCATGACCTCAATTAGTTGTTATTTGATATACTATGCATGCATATATTTTTTTTAAATAGATATAAAAAAAGCATTACAGTACTTGTTTCTGGAAAAACAAATAATAAAATCTTCAGACAAATCTAAGAGAAGAACATTGATCCTAAGTTTCTGTTAAACTGCGGTGTTGGTTGGTATGCAAGTGGGAGATGAATGAATGAATGAATTACCTTTACAAATCACCTCTCTAGTGGTCCGCCTACTCTCGCTTGTCGTCTACCTTTCAAACAGTGTTCGGTTCCTCATATATGTACGCTATAGATCTTGAAATAAAAGCACTACGATAAATCGGTAAATTTAAACTTATTTCACCGGCTAAATTTAAGTGAAGAGAAAGCAAACAGAGAGAGGTGGTCGTTGTTATATGAAAATTATTACTTTTATTTGTCTAGAAAGATAAAGCTTTTTTAAATCGAGTTGCATACAACAAAAGTATTGAAAATAATTTTAGAGCGCTGTCAAATGATATTTGAAAAATGACATGCATAAACTAAAAAAAAATCCCTGAGAATAATACAATAATTACATATTTTATAGAGGAATTTACAAAGATTCAAGGCTGATAAGGCCATGAACAATGTCTATTTATGTACAAAAATCTATACATAAAAAAAAGGAGAATTCTTTTCCATGAAAACTGGACAGGTATTATCAATATTATACTTTTTGGTGAAAAATTGAGTATACGGGCAGTTTTGTAAACGAATCTTCTAAAAATCCAGGATACTCTTAATATAAACAACAAAAGTTTTATATATCACCGTTAAATCGAAAATTGCTTATCTGGAACATCATACTGCTATAGAGCAAATAGTAATAATAACTAGGTAAAGGTAGTAAGAAGTTTCGTTGAGAAATTCAGATTTGATAAACAATTTAAAGGGGAGTTAATAACGACTATATAACCTACACAGATGGCTATAAAACTGAGTATAGTTAGGCAGCTGGTATCTATGAAAATAAATCGAGGATTAGAATTAATATTAGCCTTGAGCAATAATCCACTAAGGCCAAAATTCTAAAGGGATGAGCACCTTACTAACAAAACAAGAGCCAGCTATTCAGCAGCAAGGCCGCACTAAACCACCTCGTCTGAAGTTAAATCCAGTACAGTTTAGGTTTGCATCAAGGCCCTGCCAGACATTAAGAACAATACGAAAATTACCCTTGTTCCGGCACATGGGCACACTGGGCAGAGGGCCAGCGAGCAGGCCAAGGACAGCTCGTTAAGGATACTTATAGTCCAAGAACTTTTGCGGTATACCAAATTGCAAAAAAGTAGAAGGATTAAGATCCTGTACTTGGTTCAGTGAGATTGTAATCGGAATCAAAGAAAGGAAGGATATAGGAGAAAAAAGATTTCGAAGCACCATAGCTGAAATTAACGGTAGAACTGATATAAACCTAAGACTTTTTAGAACTAGAATGATAGTAGAACTGTAGACACTTCGCAAAGAGATCCATAGGCTGGATATTACCAACGAAAGAATAGCCTGAATGGCACTAAATACAAATACCTCATCGATATAAAATTTAGAACAGTTGGGGGTTGCATCAAGGACATGTCACACGTTGCGCAGAACAATGAAATTACCCATGTTTACGTACCAGGGCACACAGGGCGGAGGGGCAGTAATAAACTGGCCAACGAAACTTCGATGACGAAATCTATAAGCCCTGAAACCTTTTACGGCATGTAAAACGGTCAAAACTGTAGGTCCATCAAACAATGGTTGCATCAGTACTCGGTTCGATGAGAAAGTATGACGTGTTAGGACTAGAATGTTAGCAGGACTGCTGACGCTGCGGGCTCTGGAAACAGTATAGACTCGGAGCAGCAGAAACAAGCCTGTGAAGATATTGCCAAAAAGAATAAGAAACAGCGGAACGTGTCCTCTGTTGTAAGGCCTCTGATCATATTCCTACTCCTAGGAGAGGAATACCTAAGCCTAAAGGATATTCCAAGAAATCCTTATAATAAAAAATAAAATGATAAAATGCCTTAAATGTCCAGACAATAATATAAATAGCACAATAGACTATTAGTCGTGGTGCTTATGCATAAAAAGACAAGACTTCTTTTAACATTAACCATCACCATAAGGACTAAGAGTAACTAGGAGTAAGTATTCAAGGAAAATGCACATTGTCTCGTAAACAATTCAATTTGAAAGAAGAAGTAATTCTCGCAAACAGTAATTTACCTTATAGGATGGTAGTAAAACGTCGATAACCTTGTATGTTTTATTATCTGATGACACCATACACCACAATTCGTATTATTGGCCTGGCATATTATATTTAAAAAATTATACTGCATATATTTATAGATATATTTGTTTGCTAAAACTCCCTTAGAGACTGTATAAGAAATTAAATTTTAACATATTAAATGTAGCGTGTAGAGTTTAATTATTTGTGCCAGCTTGTTCCAGCGTAGTGACAAAACTGATTTGAAATTGGGAAGTCGGAAAATAGAATATATTCAGGTTGAATCTGAGATTAAGTAAGGTTGTAAATTTCATCCGATGATTAAGAATAAAAGTGAAATTCTATAGAAACAACTTAGCAGTAGTGCGATAGAAATTAACTGAAATCAGTCGGGCAAACTGTCTTGATACGGTTAATCTTTACTAAAGAGTTTCTGGAGTTCAATTTTCAGCGACCTTAATTCCAAAGGGATATGTATATAAAACCTCTGCTGTTAGGAATACCGTAAAAAATTATAAAATGCAAGTATAATAAATGTTATAAAAAATTCAATTTTAAAACTTTTGTATTCGCAAAAAAATGCTACAGCTAGCTTATTATATAGAACGAAATTCTCAAGTATGTTTAAGTTTTAGAGCCGGCAAACTACATTGGTCACCTCCAGCTCTCTCTTACTTGGCTTTGAATTGTTTTCTTATCTTTCTCGTTTTAAACCTACTAATTTATTTTACTTATTCCCCAGTCAAGGTATGATATTTTATGATATAACGGTAACCAACTATCTTTTTTTCTTTATTCAGTTCTTTACCTCAGGGCGATTGTTAGGGTGTAACTTTTGGCTCTATTTAGAGAGCGTGGATTGCTCCCGATATGAGAATTGTGCATGAGCACGACAGCGAGTATTTGCGTCCCCTGTTCAGTTTCTTAGAAGAAACAGGACTGTTTTACTGTTTGTGATACTTCCTAGAGGTGTGTCTTTGTGTACGATGAGACTGATTTATTGGCGTGAATCTGTAGTGTGAGCGCTGCAACTGTCTTCTCTGTTGATAGGTTCAGCTCGGCACACATGTGTGTACGTAGCTGAGCTTATATAAATCTGTAATCAGTCTAAAAATCAGTCTTTTATTTGTATTTTTTTACGAGGGCTCGTAACAGCAGAGGTTATATGAACCCTAGGGGTGCCAGTATTTTTGAAAAAAGCCCATTTGTAAGTATGTCGGATTCGAACCCGGGACCTTTACCTTACAGCGATAAGCGCCGTGTCAACCAAAAACCGTTGCGGCCATTGTCGTCCCCAATTATTTTTTTTATCTAAGGTCTTGGTTGAGATTAAAAAGTTAGCGTCACGAGCGGGATTCGAACACACGACGTTGGGCTCAATACGCCGCTGATCTTACCACTTGAACTATCATGAGTTAGAAGTCACGATAGCTCAAGTGGTTAGAGCAACGGCGTATTGAGCCCGAAGGTTGTGTGTTCGAATCCCGCTCGTGACATTAACTTTTTCATCTCTACCAAGACTTTAGAAAAAAAGAACAATTAATTGAAATTATAAATTCTTTTCTATTATTTTCTTCAAAATTGAAAATAATTCACAAATAAAGGATTAGAGAATCAAAGAATTCATCAATTGTATACCGAAAAAATAGGTATGGAGAGAGAAAAGGCGACCACCGCGATCCGGTCCACTGATTTTGATAGGGAAATAAAAAAATAAAATCTGCTGCGTTAAGCCGGATAGGCGGAAAAGCTCCTCAGTATCAAGAAAGGCGTAGGAAAATCTGAACGGTGAGAAATGAATCGTACTCAGCCGACTCCGGATAGGCCATACACAGCAAGCACAGTTTGCAAGCTGAAACTTCCTAGGGCGGATCGAAGCAAGTTCCCACGCATAAAGATATATACCAGTGGATATATATACATTTTGATTCATTTTTGTTTTACTTTTTTATTATATCTGATCTTCATGGAAGAAACCATTAATTTTACAATTGTATATACAGGGTGTCCTTTTAAGATGGCCATTGAACCAATGACGCTAGTAAAAAGCAAAACACACGAAGGTAATATTTTTTAGTACAGTTTCACATTTTTACCTTTTTTTTTGGAGAAAAATTACACAAGGTAGCTCAGGCTCAGTTCAACTTCCAAATTTCAAGACCCTATACATCCTGACACATCATTTTAGTGGAATTGTTACGCTAAAAACAACAAGTCGAAAAAATAAAAAGGAAATTTTTTATCTAGAAAAAAATTGCAAATTTTTTCTTTATAAGATTTTATTTCATACCATATCGAATTGATTTAATTCTTTAAAGGAAGTGTTAAATTAAATAAAGAAGGATTAATTTGAAATTAAAAAGTTTGAAGTAAAAAAAAGGTTAATTTGAAGTTAAAAAGGGTTAACATGAAGGAAAACAGCAATATATCAACTGACTGAAGTTTTTAATTAAATTCCTCCTTTAGTAAGATTTAGCAAAAAATTCAGCAAACCTTGATTTTTGATTGGCCGGTTCAATAAATTCCATTTAATTGGTGGAAAAGAGTAGAAGATCGGTAGATTTAAGACTGTTCGGAATTTTCACGAATTTTTAAAACAAAGTTCTAAAATGGTACCCATGATATCCCCCTCGATTTACTGTTAACAATGCCTTAAATTGTTTACTTTACACCATAAATATTTACAACTCTATTAATTTCCTTGTTTACCGAGCGCATCCAATGTAAGCACATTCCTTTCATATCGTTTTTATTTAGACTATTTTGATCTTAGACATATGGATCAAACGGCATAGAATGTAATTAGTCTCTATATTTCCGAAATTAATTTTTTAAAACCGTTAATGTATTTTCAGTGAAAACAGATTTTATATAGATCTAATGATATAAATCCTCTTAAATAACCTTCACCCTACGGAGATCCCTTCTTCGGTTTACCTCAAATAGTTCCCACACAGCAAAATTATTGCATTAATCTGAAGATATGAAAAGAAACTTCCATTATAAACGCTTTAACGTACCTCGCACACATACGGTTTTTTAAATTGAATCTTACATAACAATCATCATGTTTTCGAAAGTGTCACATAGCCGTCCAGTAAAGCCGCCGTGTTTTGGATCTTATTTCTTATTGCCCAAACCACCTTCGCAGACGATAAAAAATAGATAAAGAATACAACTTAACTAAGAAAAATCCAAACATATAACCTGCAAGAAGATTCTTCCTACAGTTAACACTAGCTACATCGTCCTCCAACCTGCGGACAAGATGCTGTACCTAGTACTGAACACTCCTTCCACACTATGTGTCAAGAAGTATGAAACTAAACAGAGCTCTTCACTTCTCTTTTGGTAAGGGATATCTTTATCTCTATCTACTACCTACTCATTAACAGCTATCTCACTGACCGGTACTTCCGAGTCAATGAAGGGTCAGAGTCGGCGTCTTACTTGAACTAATTTCATAAGGGTGGTGTACCAAATGTACACCGCTCACATTACGTTCCCTCCTCAAACCATCAACTGGACTGGACTGACGATACCCACTGCTCACAGGCACACCTTCCTTGTGGGCCCAGGCAAAGTCGGACCATCTATCCTGGTGCCTGGAGGAAACCAATGATGGAGGCAAGTTCCTCCCTTACTTTTCTATACCTTCCTTTCCTAATTTTTCATTCTCTTCCTTACCTTCTCTGCTTTGGCAGAGGCTTCCTGAACCCGCAACCCTCAGGCAACGGTTGCATCAGGGGGTTCGTAAGAACTCCCGGGTTTGGCGATCAGTCCCACCTTAAAAATAATTACAATTAATTAAGGTTTTTAGTTGAGATAAAAAAGTCAATGCCATGAGCGGGATTCGGGGAGCTCAAGTGGTAGAGCAGCGGCGTATCTAGCCGAAGATCGTGGGTTCGAATCCCGCTCGTTGCCATTGACTTTTTTATCTCAACTAAAAACCTTAATTAATTGTAATATATTAATTGGTCAAGCGGACCACGAAATTAGTGAATTTAATGATTTAAAATGAAGTATACTTCTCTAAAGCTCGCCGTGGCCATTTCATTTGTCGCCGAGAATCCAATCCGATTACACATTTGAAAATGGTAAAAAGGAGGGAAAATTCAAAAGGTGGGGTTGAGATGGGAAGTTGGTGTCCGAGTGGATCAAGGTCACGATAGCTCAAGTGGTAGAGCAGCGGCGTATCTAGTCGAAGATCGTGGGTTCGAATCACGTTCGTTGCCATTAACTTTTTTATCTCAACTAAAAACCTTAATAAACTGTAATATATTAATTGGTCAAGCGGACCACGAAATTAGTGAACTTAAAAATAATACTGCACCACGGGAGTAGAGTATCCAAGCGGCTCTACTAATTGAATTGGTCATGATTTGCAAACAAATTGAACCTTAGCTAGAGGCTACCGGCCAATCAGAGCCGGAGATAGAGTGCCTTCTCTATCTCTCCGGGGGTCGTGAAAGGCACGGTTCAAAGGCTGTGCCAGAAACCACAAAACTGCCTTTTTCAAGACACATGAATGGATATGCCCTTTTTAGGGCCTTCTGAACTTGGTTAGCATTGCACCACCTCGCTAGCCAAGGAATGTGACAAGTCCATGCATGTAAAATCTTCCTGGTGTTCTCTTTTAGAACACTGGGCGTCTGAGAAGTCCTCTTGGGGATAAGTCCGGACGTTAAAGTTCCTCATGGGTCTCAATACCCATGAGTAAAGACTGGAACATCTGTACAGACGATACAGCTACTCTAAAGGAAATCTTATCTTTTCGTTTCCACTCGAAACCTTCAAAAATTAATAATCAGACTTAGAACAGTAGTGAATTGTCCAATTTGTCATGTAGGATAAACTCCTGAAGTCCTCACGTCTGTTCATGGGACTTTTTTTTAGTTGATTTCCAATTTTTATGTGGAGTGTGGTTAAGAAATAAGACCTAGTGTCAAGAGCAGGACCGAACCCACGACCTTCGGCCAAATATGCCACTGCTCTTACCACATGCGCTATCGTGAATTCAGTCCGCCGCCGGAGGTTGTTGGTTCGAGTCCAGCTCGTGACACTAATTTTTCATTTAATCACACTTTACATAAAAATTATAAATCAATTTAAATAATCACTTTGGTTAACTAAGACCAACTGAAACATATAGATTAATATTTTTTTAGATTTTGGGCCGGCAAACTACATTGATCATCGCTTCTTTTTCTTTGCTTTTCTCCTCGAGTCTTTCTCACGTTTTAATCATACCAATTTATATTCCTGTTCCTCTAGGCAAGTTATGATCATACTAGCGAAGATGGTAAACGGATTCTCGTTTTCTAATCCTATTGCTTGCCTCTCTGTTCTTCAGTGTCTAGTCAATAGTGGATAAAATAACACAAATAACAAATAAATATTCACATATATCTTTACAGACTTAGTAATTAATTTTATATCATTTTTTTCTGAATGTTACATGCTACTGAATGGAAGGTATTTGTAATGTATTGCAGATAAAAATGGAAAACAAATAATGCGTCACAGCTCGATTGCTGTCCTAGATCTGAATTATTCAAAAACGTCCACGTTAATTGTATGACATTGTTTTTCTAGAATAACTGAAATATATGCCGCACGCTACAAATGAATATGTTTCACAATAAAACATTTATAAAATTAATTGGATTTTAATGGTTAAAGCGAATTTAAGCTTTTACAATAATATAAATTGTAGATGTGCAGGGTACTAAGAGTAAATAAATAAAACACTCTTCTGACCAAAACAAGTAGGCAAAGGCGAAAAATAAAAATAAAAATAATTTGTTGGATTCGTGAGGATCGGTCAAGAATGAGGCAGTTTAGAAAGATACCTATTTCATTTTTTCCCGCGATTCGAGCTTTATTCGAGTCATCTTCAGGGCCTGGGTGAATTGCAAAGCATATGTTGATTGGTAAAATTGCAATACAAATGATAATTCGAATCCCGCTCGTAACACTAACTTTTTCATCTCAACCAAAACCTTACATAAAAATAATAAGTAATTGAAAGAATTAAATATAAACTTTGAAAATAAATAAAAAATAGTAAATATAAACTAATTATTTCATACTCACATGTTAATTAGTTCAAAGTTTATATTTACATCTGTATTATAATGTTACCAATCAATATATGCTTTGTCATTCACCCAGGCCCTGAAGATGACCCGAGTAAAGGCCGAAACGTAGGCAAAATAATGGAAAAGGCAAAATTTCATCTTGACCTCTCCTCACGAATCCCTTCAGGTCTTCGGAATCGCCCACCCCTGGCGTTGACAGACCGGGGTCAGACCTAGGTATCCGTCCATATATATGGATATGGCACCAAGTTGGGCTCCGGTTGCTGTCAACAGTTAGGTCAATTCAGGAACAACGCATGCAGTTCCAGGATCGAAACCCTTTCATACTCATTCATTCTTAAATACATTTGTGAGGTTTGGTGACCGTTAATTAATGATTGTTTAAAGATCGTGAGATGCGGACTGGTATGATGTAGGTTTGAAAAACATTTTCTTTATCGTGCCAACGTTTCGATCTTTATAGAGATCATCTTAAGTGCTTGGGATTTATCAGCATTGTTTAAATTCATTAGATTTCGTTGTCCGATTGACCAAATAACATTTTTCAATTAATTAATCTTTATGTAAGGTATGGGTTGAGATAAAAAAGTCAGCGTCACGAGCGGGATTCGAACACACGACCTTCGGCTCAATACGCTGCTGCTCTACCACTTGAGCTATCGCGACTTTGATATACTCGGACCCTAACTTCCCACCCCACTTCAACCTTTCGAATTTTCTCTCCTTTTTGCCATTTTTCAATCGAATTCGAATCGCGCTCGTGCCGCTGACTTTTTTTTATCTCAACCCATACTTTACACAAAGATTAGTTAATTGACAATTGTCTAAATTATTCAAATACATATAACATATATGAATTTCTTTATAGAAAGTCTTAGATTTAATCAAAGTATTTGTGCTCCCTCATACTGTGTATTTTCTTTCACAAGTGTTGTGTGTCATGTTGAGAGTGTTAGTGAGATTTTAATTTTTTTGTTTAAATATGTTTAATTTTCAAGGAAAGGGGAAGGTGGAAGGGATAGAAATTGGTTTTTCTATTTGAAGTCTGCTTCTTTGAGGTGAAAGTGGCCGACAATGGAAAACAGGTAATTGTTAGGGCATGGTTAGCCATTCAGGGTTATTATAGACGAGATTATTAGGTAAAGGAGAGAAAAATTGTTGGAAATTTAGACTATGTAGAATTGTTTGATGTTTGGAGTGTAATGAATGTTTTATAAGTTGTATTATATGTTTATGTTATTGATATTCAATTTGATTTATGATATTAGCGTAGCTGCGGCTGAGTATGCATGTGGCTCTTCTGTAATTGATGCAGTGTTTATCTCTGTTAATGTAAACCATTTCTAAAAAATTACATTTATGTTTGCCTTGATCTGTGTTTAATATTTTTGGACTGTTGAAATCGAAATTGTGTTGGTGTTCAAAACATACATATTTTTTATTTTATGCCAGTCCCTAGTCAAATCATGGGGATGTTTTAACGGACAAAAACCACAAACATAAACTGAAAACTTGATGTTAACGCCCAAACGAAACTGTGAATGCGCGCTCCAATTTGACGATGGTTGGAAGTCGTGATATAACAAACCTATTGTAACAAGTTTCATTTAATTGCTGCTTAATTTATTTTATATAGTATTTTATTATAGTTAAATAAAAATTAGCTCTTTTCATATTATCTTAGGCTGAAGGGACAAATAAATTCAAAATTGCTTTTAATGTTACTGTTAGTACATAGTATAAAACGTTTTGTACTTACGTACGTTTTTAAAATATTATAATTATGTTTTTTATCGATGGCTTCGTGGCTTCACATTATTAATGGTACGCACGTAGACGTGGGTACACACCCGTAGTCGACCTGGCGTGAAATTTTCGATTAAATTACAAAATTTACTTTCCGAGCGTCCTCATTTTTGTACATGCCATATATCTATTCCACCAATGTCTACAAGTTTTCTGAAAACTGAGTTTGCCCAGTTAAATGGAATTTTTTTCTCGCGAGTTGGGGTGCCTCGATTAAAGGAGGATAGCATTTCATTGGAGGGCTAGGCGGTGAAAAGAGATTTACGGGGTGAAAATTCACCTATCACGAAAACAATTCAGCCTTGTAGCATGCTAACTAAATTTATAATAAAACCGAAAGGTCAACACTAATTCGACAACTTGTAAGAAACTGGTTCCTATTTGATAATATTTCTCTATTAGTATATCCCGTATTTTTTTTTGTAATTATTATTTTATTTGTACCCTGTACATGTTACCAATGTGATTAAAAAACGATTTTTCACACTGTCATAACACAAATATTAATTCCAACGGTGGGACATCTGATATGGCAAAAAAGAGGGAAAATTCGAAAGGTGGGTTGAGAGGGGGAGTTGGTGTCCGAGTGAATCGAAGTCACGATAGCTCAAGTGGTTAGAGCAGGGACGTATTGAGCCGAAGGTCGTGGGTTCGAATCCCGCTCGAGACACTTTTTCATTTCAACCTTACATAAAAAGATTGATTAATTGAAAGAAGTTATTTGATCAATCGGTCCACGAAATATATTACAATTATTTATGTTCGGCGACCAGCTTGTAAATCGATAATACAAAAAAAAATAAAACATAAAAAAATGATTTTTTTGCACAATCCGTAACGAATTAATTTCGATTTTAATTCACTATATCTGCCCAAAGACATTGCTGGCGTCAGTGTAAATCTAGTAATATTGCTCTGAAGTTATTTATCATCCTCTTTGTGGTGAACGCCATCTTTAATGGAAGGGCACACAGTGTATGGACAAAAAAGTCACATCGATACGTCTATGCTCGCCATCCTTCAATCCAGAGGTTAATGAGGCGAAAGTTACTTCGTAAGTTGTAAGGCAGTGTTACCGCGTATTCACACAAACCAAATTCTAATATGGGGCTTTAAAAGGATCATTTTCCTTAATTAATTTCACAACGTTCGTTAATTATATTAAAGGATTCTCCTGAAACGTATCTCTTTGATGGACCTCCCAATAGATTTCAAAGAGCAAACAAACGATGAAAATTAATAGCGAAATCTATGGACATAATGAAAAATCCACAGATAAAATTAGTTTTTACAACAAATTATATGTGGTCCCAGGCAACCTGTCCTTGCATTAGCCTATGAATTGTGGCTAGATAAAGATAGATAAGATATGTAGTCCCTAGATAAAGATATGTAATGGTGCAAGATTTACCGATCCGTAGATTATCTTAATTCTAACAATCGCAATAATCATACGGGTATTTTCTATCTTAGTCAATAACTTTGTCTAATTACTGAATAAATAAAGAATACCAAAAATTGAAATCGTATTTTTTTTTATTTTTATTATTATTATTATTATTTTTTTTTTTTGATTGGCCTTATGATCTTGCATATTAGCCATAGTACGAATTCTTGTGTGTTCAAATTGGGGGTTATCGGGAAAAAAGGGCCAGAGGCGACGGTGGGAATCGAACCCACGACCGCGGCGTGAGAGTCTCTCATGCTAACCACTCGGCTACCGCGGTCCCCCGAAATCGTCTTTTCGTAACAAATTAGATGTAGCCTCAGCCTATTACGTTTGGATCCAGTTCACTCCCCCCTGCCTTTCCGCTCCCTCTGTTGACAGTGATGGGTTGTGTATGAAGGACTCATTTGGCCTCTTGAAGGTAAGGTTAAACGTCTAAATAAATTGTTTTGCATGTTTATCTTAGGCACCCCAAGGAAGTCCCACGTGGCCGGCCATGACTAGATGTGGCTATACCCTTCCTTCCGCAAGCAATACATAAGCATAGTTCTTGGCTTCATCATATGTCAGTTGATATCCTCCCATTCCCCTCCGAACATATACGATTATCGCATCCTCTATACACTCCCGTGAAACTAGCGTTCAGCCGTTCTTTCCTCAACTGTGATTTCAACAAATGATAATTCTTTCTTTAACCTATCCGTCGGGCCTGATCCCTTTCCATTTTTAAATCCCGTGTTGTGATTACCTCTTATCCAGCTGTTATTTATACTGTGGTTATGTCTTATTTAAATTACATTGGAGTGAATGTAAGCTAGGACCGATATGCAAAAGTAAGTTATTAGCATGAATGAGGGGTCTATCTCCGATCCCGAAGTCAGGTATTCTGTGGGAATGAATGTGAGCAGACTTGTCATGTGATAACATGGAAGGATATCGCCGCCGTTGGATTATTCAGTACCTCGACATCTCAGGTGGGATTTTGGATGTCCCACCAGACAAGTTTCTACCCTGTTTTTTCAGTGTGTGTCGACCTGCGGGGCGGCGCGTGGCCTTTTCCAAGTTATGACCCCTCTTTCCATGCATTGTCCTCTTCCCCTGGCATTTTTTGGAATTAACAGAAAGCAATATTTCTGTATTCTAACCACTGCCATTTATTGGGGGGAAAGGCTTTCGTTAATTTGAAATACCGATTTCCTTACCCAATATCCCACTGGTTCAATGTGGGGATTAATTTTCCAGATCTCAATTAATTTCAGAGAAGATGAATAAATTAAATATATATTGTTATTAAATTGAAGATAGTTATGCATAATATTTAACTCTCCTTTCCCCTTTTATCTTTTGAATAAATGAAAAATACCTAAAATTTGAATAGATGGCATGCACACATGTATACGGGTAAAACTATAAATAATATGGTTTTATACATATATAAAGAATATATTGTTATAATAAAATATAAAATAAATGAATTCTTACTTGATTTAAAAACATAAAACAAGATCAGATAAAATTAAAATAAACCTTTTTTCTATTGATTTGAATTGAATTTTCTATTGATCTATATATAAATTAAAATTAAACAACTTCTTGAATTACGATCATTTGACCAGATCGTGGTATTCGATTGACCAGATTGAAACAAAATGAAAATTATTAAATTTTAATGAATAGAAATGAATGAAAATTGACTTTAATAATATTACTCATGTAAAGACGTGCACGTTAACTATGAATTAAATTAACTTAACGGATAAACTTGCATAATAAAATAAAGTAAACTTAAGGATGAAGTGAAATGGCGAAGCAGGTAAGAAAATTGAAGATGTGATGTCGCAAATGATGAAGAAGCCAAAGATGATGAAGAAGCGGAGATGATGAAGAAGCCACAGATGATGAATAACCAAACGAAACGACGATGAAGAAGAACAAAAAAAGATGAGATGAAGATCAAAAGAAAATACAGCCTGGTGACGTCACGGTATAAACAGTAGATTCCCCGATCTTTTCGGCGGTGGTCCCTGATGGTGTAGGGATCGACGATGGGATGAGACGAAATCGAAAATTAAAGAATTATCCCCGATACATGTGTAAAATAATAATAAACTGCATGCAAACATAAATCAAACATTAAAATATATAATTAAGAGAGAGAAAAAAGGGGGGAGGAGACTTCGTAATTTACGAACAATATAAAAGAAAAAATGCGTCTTAACACCATTTATTAAATCCATTATATTTAGTGTTCGATTGACCAAATTACTTCTTTCAATTAATTAATCGTTTTATGTAAGGTTTTGGTTGAAATGAAAAAGCTAGTGTCACGAGCCCGATTCGAACGATCTTCGGCTAGTAGGCCAGTTACAAGCCAATTCAGCGATTTGTTCTGATAAAGATATTGAACCTTTCGAACTCAAAAGCTATACAACTCGATAATTACAATTTATCGTGTACCTGGTTGAAAATAATTTAAATTTAATTGAATAAAATATCAACATTACATTTGTGTGTAGTTAAACTTAACTTTAAACAATAACAATCAGCCACACTATAAATTGAAATAATCAAGTTACGACGAAAAACTTCAACATGTTCAGAACGAATCTTGAATTTTCGAGGATGGATTTTTTTACACATTTTGAAAAGTCATTTTCATTGTAAAAAAAAATTATACTCGTTTGGCATTCTGTTGGTAAAGATTCATTTGATTACTTCTTTCAGTTAATTAATCGTTTCATGTAAGGTGGCTTGAGATGGGAAGTTGGTGTCTGAGTGGATCGAAGTCAGGATAGCTGAAGTGGTAGAGCAGCGGCATATTGAGCCGAAGATAGTGGGTTCGAATCCCACTCGTTACACTAGCTTTTTCATTTCAACCAAAACTGTCATTTATGTTTATACATTACGTATCTTTGTAGTACCAAATTGAGAACCTAAGGTACTGGCGACGAGCTCGTTAGGGAACCAGGAGACAAAACACTATAGTTAAATAGCAGAGAGACAGTGACCGGAACAAGAAATAAAAACAAAGCGTTCAAAAGACTGAGTGATACTTAACCGGCATTTGAAAGATTTCTCATAAATACAGATAGTTTTTACTCGTTGAAACTGAATTAATTTAAGTGAAACGCTTCACAATAAAAATTGTAAAATGGCGAAACAGGGGTGACCTACAATTATAAAAGTCCTGGCATTTATTCACATTTGACCGCCAATTCAAATTTCATAAATATATTAATTGTGATGTAGTAAACGCTATCTATGAAAACGTAAATTTTCAATGCGCGTCATTCTAAGTTAGTCGGTTTTCAAGATATTTCATTTTCGAAAGATTGAAAATACATATTTATTTCTAATTCCTTTCGTCCTACCACTGTATAAAATTTGTCTTGGTGAGTGCGCGGTTTGTAAAATATGTTACCCTTGCTAAAATGTACTGTATGAACCGTACATGTTAGGTCTCGAGGAGAAGTAGTTCAGACCAAAGAGGGAAGTGTGTTCCTTGATGAACAACCCCATCATTCCGAATGATCCCATTCCGGTTTGAAGACCAACAACAAAAATAAAATTCGGGTTTTCAGCTGGCAAGAGAGCGAATGCGAATAAAAATCGATTATCATTATCATTATTATCATGTTTTATATTATCATGTTTATAAAAAAAAACATCACCTTCCAGTCTATATGTAGAATTTTAACGCACATTTTCAGGAATCAAAATAATATTAGTATTTTGTAAATACTGACAACTCCAATACGGTTTTCTTCACGGTTGAACTACCCTATCATATCATATCAGTTTCCTGTGTCTTCCACTGGAAAAAAGCCAATTTTGAAATACGCTGGGTTTGAACCTACTTTTTTCAATACATTAGTATTTTCCATTAGGTAACATTAAAGAGAAAAAATACATATAATGAATGGAGAATGTGCCCATTGGATGTACTTCAAAGATCGCGAAAAGTGGATGCAATTAATAAGGAAATTACTAAAGCCTTTGATCTGATTGTTCATGTTCATGGATGAAGTTGAACAATTTGGGTTTAGTGGCAGTATTTTGGTTTGGATTTAGTTCAATCGCCTCAATAGGAATCTTAAGGTAACGTTGTGATGATCTCTGCGACCTCCGGTGTCCCTCAAGGATCTCATTTTGGACCACTCATGTTGTGGTTACATTTCTAATCTTCGTCAATGATATATTTTCCTGTTCAATGCAATTTTTACTGTTGGCATAAGATTTAAAAATATTTGTTGTTAATACACGTTTTTCCAGTCAAATTAAGACTTTTTAAAAAAAGTGTCTACGTCTACGTCTTCGTCAACCCAGTAACCTCAGTTGACGAACTGCGACAAAGGGTAGAAAATGCTTGTCAATCCATCTCCACTGACTCTATCGCTCTGAGCACCGGTGAAAAGGGAAAAAGGCGCAAGGCGAAGCGGTAAATAGCAAACCAATAAATTAATTTCGCTTTATTTCTACGAAAATAATTTAAGTGGTGCCCAGTTCCCCAATTTTTTGACATTTTTTGACCAATTTAAAATCCGATTGTTTTTAGCATAAAAAATCCTTTAAAATGATGTGTCAGGATATATAGGGTGGTATTTGAAATTCTGAAGTTGACTTGGGAAGAGTATCACAACTAATGCTAATGAGAAAGTTTGCGCCTTTTCCAGTTTTTGGTTGAATCTGTTGAGAAGGAAGAGGTGGAGAGTTTTCCTGTGTTAAATGATTTTTTAACTAGAACTTAGTAACTTTAGAAAACAAACTAGAGCTTGGGAATGGCACGTCGATTGATGAAATATGTAAACACCTTCGAATTTTGGTAATGCCCTTTGAGCACCACTTCCCAACATCTCGAGAGAGAATGCTGCAAGACCATGAATGGTTGTTTAAACCGTTTTCCATTACGACAAAGCCAACCAATCTATCTTCAGGCGAATACGAATGTTTGATAGACAATACTTCAGACTCCATCTTGAAATTTACTTCCGAGTCTTATAACCCCCATTTTTGACTCCGTCTGCAAAACGCTATTAAAAATTACAGCCAACATATCCAAATTGTGCTTGCTAAAAAACCTCACTCTTCCCATTATCTCATTAATTCATAATGTTCAAATTACTTTGGAATTTGGCTCGAGGTTTATATATTGATTCCGTTCGACACAATTTGATTTTTGTGTTCCGGACTTTGTAAATTAAGTTAAGCATGTCAAGCTGATGTTTGTTTTCATAGTGATATCCCCCTCCATCACCTAATTAGGAATAGAGTGGATAATTTATAAAACTTTTCTTTATTATGTATACTGTAACTGTCTAATTTTAAAGACTCGAATGCGAGGGTTCCGCGCTGGATTTTGTTCTGTGAAAGGGGTCCGCTGGCTAAAAAGTTTGGGACGCCCTGGTTTAACCACAGAGGATTTCCGTCATGATCAGTATGTAGATACCTAAAAACACACCAATAAAAAAATCAAACATCCTATATGCTTCAGTTTTGTAAAAATATTGATTAGTATATAAATGAGAATTTTTTATTTTAATACTAAATTTTATATAATTTTTAATTTTAATGGAATTAATGTTCATATCATATTTTATATTAAAAAATGTTAATTATAAGTTAAAAAGGGTTATTTGAAATTAAAAATGGTTAATTTGACGGCAAAAGTTTATAATGCTCAAGGAAATATGCCTTTGCAGTAAGATTTTAAAAGGGTTGGCTCTTGGTGTCTGGATAAATAATAACTTAAATTCGCTAATTTCGTGGTCCGCTTGACCAATTAATACATTACAATTAATTAAGGTTTTTAGTTGAGATGAAAAAAAGTCAATGGCACGAGCGGGATTCGAACCCACGATCTTCGGCTTGATACGCTGCTGCTCTACCACTTGAGCTATCGTGACGTCAGTCCACTCGGACACTAACTTCCCATCTCAACGCCACCTTTCGAATTTTCCCTCCTTTTTGCCATTTTTCAAATGTCGTGTAATCAGGCTTTAGCGAAGATATACTTCGTTTTACTTATTAAATCCATTATATTTAGTGGTCTGACGTTCAATTAATTAATCTTTTATGTAAGGTATTGGTTGAGATAAAAAATGGCAAAAAGGAGGGAAAATTCAAAAGGTGGGGTTGAGATGGGAAGTTGGTGTCCGAGTGGATCGAGGTCACGATAGCTCAAGTGGTAGAGCAGCGGCGTGGGTTCGAATCCCGCTAGTGCCATTGACTTTTTCATCTCAACTAAAAACCTTAATTAATCGTAATGTATTAATTGGTCAAGCGGACCACGAAATTAGTGAATTTAATGAATTAAATGAAGTACATTTCACTAAAGCTCTCCGAGGCCATTTCATTTGTCGTCGAGAATTCAATCCGATTACACGACATTTGAAAAATGGCAAAAGGAGGGAAAACTCATAAGGTGGGGTTGAGATGGGGAGTTGATGTCCGAGCGGATCGAGGTCACGATAGCTCAGGTGGCAGAGCAGCGGCGTATCTAGCCGAGGGTCGTGGGTTCGAATCCCGCTCGTGCCATTGACTTTTTTTCATCTCAACTAAAAACCTTAATTAATTGTAATAATAAACAACCTTTCGCTTAATGCAGAAAAATGTAAATTTGTATAGTTTTGTAAAAAGAGACTTATCTATCGATCCTCTTACACTTTACAGGGATCGCAATTAAGTACGGTGTAAGAAATTAGCGGTTTGGGACTTTGATTGTTACATATATTCATTTTCTCCTTATATTACCTAAATTATCGTCAAAAGTAATTGAAACCTTGGTTTTCTCAAATGGAATACTTCAAGATTACCTAACGTTATTGTGACATTACACTTGCGGCTTCTCTGTTTTACATTAAAGTAAAGAAAAGTACGAAAGTAATGATCTGTGAGTAAACAATCATGGATCTAAAATATTTATAAGTCGCAGGAGGAAATTTTCCGTCGGAAAAATCATGAACAATGGAATGGGATATAAAATAAGTCAAGATCTATTTTCTTACGAGGACAAAAATACCAAGAGGGGCTTCAATATATTTCGAAACTAACTTAAAAAGAAAAACAAAAAGTGCCAAATTGCCGAAAGAGTCAGGGAGTTTATTTACCTGAATTCCAAATTCAATACAAGTTTTCGAAAGACGTGCTACTTTTGTCAATATATTTCTCCAACTCTTGTAACATTTCACTAAAATGGGTTGATTCTTTATATATCTTACAAATATTGGAACAAATATAATCTAACATGTCATTCGAAAATTAAAAGAAAAGCAATAGAGAAGGTACGGTATTTCAAAGGCTAACTGAGCGCATCCAACAAGGCTTCGCTATTATCTGAAGCGCAAGTGAATAAATAATACAAATACTACGATTACGATCGTATTTTGGGTGGTTGGACTAACAGACGAAGGTGGTTAGTCCAAAATTCGAGGAATAAAGAGTAAGGTAATGAAACGGTGGCAGCGTCAGTATAGACCGTGTTGTTCGAGGTCTGGCAAGTGTAATCCGCAGAAAAAGCATATCCTACACCGACTCAGAATCGGCCATACTTGGTTGGCATACAAACACTTAATTTTCGTCTAAAGAAGAGAACTGTTGTTACACGTGCCCCACTTAATTAAAGGGTGTCATTCCTTGGCTCTTTATAGAGAGCGAGTTATTAAGTACCTTTGGGCCCCTAATTAGGTTTATTCGAATAAACTAATGTATATATATATATATATATATATATGTGTGTGTGTGTGTGTGTGTTTATATATATTATGTATAATGAAACAAAAAACTTCCTACAAACCCCTGTCTAAATTTCAATGATAAAGAAGTAATTTAAGGTTTTGGGTTTTTTCGACATAGGTCCACTAAATGGCATATCAATTTCAGAATTACTAACTATAGAAAAATTTGGTTGGTGTCATCTGAAAGAACGTTACATTTTCTGTGAGAAAACTTAGTTACATTGAAGAATTGATAGAAAAGTTCTGCACGAAAAATTCCAACGACTTTATCAGTCAGGCTGAGGGAAACTGGTACTTTCACTCGAAGAACGAGGGAAGCAATCAGCGAATTGATGTAGATGAGGAAATTTTGCATTCTGCTAACCGTGATCTCGAAACCAGTACACGTGCGGTATGTATAGACCTTAGTGTCTCACAATGGAGAGTCTGGGATACCCTCCGTCGGGAAGGATTGTACCGTAACAATTATACGGGGTTGCAAAGTTTGGAACAAAATGACCACCAGCAGCGATTTGATTTTTCCTCTTCCTTGCTGGTGGTCATTTCTTCCAAACTAAGCATCCTCGTAAAATTGTAAGGGTACAAGGGTGTTACAACCTTCCCGACGGAGGGTATCCCAAACTCTCTATTGTGAGACACCAAAGTCTATACATAACGCACGTATTGGAAAGTGCGTTCTGGTGGAACGTCTCGATGTGGAAAGCGAGCTTGGTATTGTCTGCTTGTGCCAGTAGCATTACTGTTGCAGTAAGCGTAAATGAACTGCATATCAGCAAGTTATTCATTAGGAAACAAAGGCATATTTTCAATCACCAACCTAAGGATGTTGTCACATAACAGAAAGCAAACTGATTGAATCGAACATTAAAAAACTGACACGAAACTCAAGAATAAGAAGGATTTCCAGGAAAATTGAGCATGCCTCCCCCTTCATCGACTCAAGTTTTTTCAACAAAATGCAAAATTTTTGGGCCTTCCAGAAGCGCAATCAAAAAAGTTGGTATACCGCTGGAAGCTAATGGGTTGGGGAACTTTTGAGGTAATTTGCAAAGCTCCAGGAGTTAGTAGTTATTAACAGTTACCAACCTAACATTTTCAGAAAATTCCAAATTTCAACATTTTTGTTTTTCTGAATTTTTCGTGCAGAACTTTTTCATCAATTCTGAAGTGTAAATAAGTTTTCTTAAAGCAAATTTAACGTTCTTTCAGGTGACACCATCCAGATTTTTCTACAGTTAGTAATTCTGAAGTTTATAAGTTTATATTAAGTTTAAGTTATATATGTAGTATANGTCGTGGGTTCGAATCCCTCTCGTGCCATTAGCTTTTTTTCATCTCTACTAAAAACCTTAATTAATTGTCTTATAAAATTCTTTATTAAAACACAATCAAAATAACACAAATTAAATTTAATATCGTGTATATGCACCACCTTTTTTAATGCAGCAATCATACGATTTAAAAGCGAGTCAAAATGACGACGAATCATCTCTTGTGGAAGTTTGGCCCACTCCTCCTGAATAGTTTTTTTCAATTCTTCAACGCCTTGAAATTGTCGACTACCGCTGTAAACACTCCTAGCAAGATTTTCGATGATATTAAAATCCGGGGACCTAACCGGCCAATCTATAATTGTGATCATTTCTTTTCTAAAAAATTCTTTTGCAACTTTTGCAGTGTGAACTGGAGCGTTATCTTGCTGAAAAATTACGTTCTCTTTAGGAACAAGTTCAAAATATTTTTTTAATTTGTTTTCTAACAAATTAACACATTGTTGGCTGTTCATTCGACCAGAAATAAAGACAATATCAGTTTTGTGATCATAGCCAATACCACCCCTTATCATGACGCTGCCTCCTCCCATTTGCCTCTTGGAAAACACTTTCTCTTCTTTCCGTAGGTCATGGTAATAGTGAGCCGAGCCATCGGGACCGTCGAGATTGAATTTTTTTTCATCGGTGAACAGGACATCCTTCCATTCGTCTTTCCATTGCACATGTTCACAGGCAAACTCCTTTCTTATTTCTTTCTTAGAGGTGGAATGCCTTTCATTTTCATTCTTTTGATGTGAGGAGCTGCACGAATGATCCTTTGGACGTTTTTCACATTCGTCACTACACCAGCTCTCGCAGCAATTTGACGGGCCGTTAAAGTTGAGTTGGATGCAACCCTTAAAATTTCCCGTTTTTGCCGTGTTGTGGAGATTTCTTCGTCCCATAGATTTCTGGAGACTTCAAAAAATTTAAAACTACTTTCCTACTCTTACCGGTATTTTTTGAAATATTGGAAATACAAAATCCTCGATTTTTCATTCGCTGAATGATATTTTTTTCAGCAGGTGTTAATGGTTTTGCTCGTCCCATCGCACTAATATACATGAATGCAGAAACTGAACTGAATTAGCCTTGTTTACTCACAGGGATTTGGTTTTGTTTGTAAATAAACAACAAGTGTGCTATCTTTTAGTCTCACCCTAAATCAAGTATTATTCATTAATTCTTACAAAGTATTTTTTGTTCAGTTCCTAATGGAGAAAATCGGTTCAAAACAAATTTAAAAAATTAATTTAAAAAATTATATCAATGGTTAAAATTGATTAAGAAAAAAAATATTGGGTGGGCTACCTTTTTGTCCCGGACCTTATATGAGCTTATTTATAACTCTTCTATTATTAACTAAATTTTGTGTGTATTCATTAAAATTGTAAAAGCAAGATCAGACATAAAACCTATCACAATAGATTTATCGTTTTTGAAATATTATTTCATTCCAAACCAGACGTGCAACTAAGGCTATACATATATAAATTTGTTGAAAATACTTTTATTTTTTATCTTAATATCATTTTGTAAAGGGTAAAAAAGTGTATTGTAATCGAAATTTAAAGCGAATCTAAAAAAAAAGCAGAACAAATGTTTGCAAAAAGGTTCCGACAAATTTTGTTTTTGTTAATTTTCTCTTTCAACCATTATTACAAAAATTCATTCGGAGTGTATAATGAAATAGTTCAACAGTTATATTTTCGATTTGAAGAAATATCATGCTTTTATGTTGCAACAAAAACCTATCTATAATTTACTGCGTGGTAATAGAAACCAATTGTGGATAAATTCGAATTATCTTTATGGATATTTATGCTGCCGTGCAATTTTTATGAGACAAAACCCTTACATTAAAATCCGACGGTTCAGAAATTCAATTATTATAATTGAAAATACAGTACCTAAGACCTAAGAATTATTGATATTTAAAATTAATCTTATCTCAAGTTTCCTTTGCGACAGGCTGAAATGAAGCCCACTTTTTTATTCATCAAATCGTTCGTTTGTGACTGGTTTACTCGAGGAAGAAGTTGAAAATCCGTCAGTCATGCAAGCAAGTTGCTGTCAAGAATGACATTTCGTCAGCGGTTTAGAACAAATAAATTTAAAAAAAAAAATCGCTTCCCTTTCTCATTTTAATAAAAAGTTCTGTATCTGCCGAACTTGACTTTTGATCGAATCGTTACTTATTTCATCGTATTTGACGTAAAAAATTTAGGTTTTTAATTTTAATTATCTGGTAGGTCACTCACTCACGATATATAAGTGTATTTAAGTTTTTTGCTTAATTTCCAGTTCATTGATCCTAGCTTTCTAGCATGTTTAGCTTGAGCACGAGCCAAAAAGGATGTTATTTATTCAACAGCCGTATAATTAATTATTTAACGTAGGCTTTGAGGATGAACATTAATTTAATTAAATTAATAGTTCTTGAAGTTTGTGTAAAGAGGATTACATTTTATGTTGTTAAACTACAAATTGGGGAACGCGGTAGCCGAGTAGTCACTGTGATAAACTCTCCGTTCATAGTAAAGCATTTTTTTGTTTCATTTCTTCCTTATTAATACATGGAGTTCGAATCTGGCACAACTAATTAATTGTTAATTGTCAATATGTAAAAGATTTTTTTTTTCGCCAGTCAGCATCTATGGCCATTACCGGCACCTCGCACATTAACAATTCTCGCGTTTTCGAGTAGGGTATTTTGGTGCCCCACTCTGTTCGTTACTCGTCACCCGCCCCCTTATAAACTGTTAATTTCCCTCAATTAAAAGAACAACTTTCACACATATTGACAGATTACCGAGGTACTCGATATTCCGTCAGTAACCCGTCCTCACTCATCACAGCATACACCCTATACTAATCCTAAACTGACATTTGGCGGGCCGTCATGGTGCTGCGCATGCCGACGACGACCCGCCCTCATTTATACCCACCTACACTGTTTGAACATACATTCCATACTTGCTAATAAATACATTCACTCCAATAAATACGCTCATCCACTAAACACATTCACTATGTACAGATAAAAATAACATTCTTATTCACAACATTCACTGCAAATCCTCGCCACTACATACATACGAAATCCAGTTCTACTAAGGGGGTGGATCAAATTAATTGATATGCGTTCACTGCTCTCAGATATCTAAATAATTTCTTTATGTGGTAACTATTATGTTTTAGAGTTGCTCGTTGGTCGGAGGGTAGGTCGCACTTTTCTCGGTATACTCTTAAGCTATTGCATTCTTCTAATAGATGTCTTACCGTTACCAGGTCTCCGCACAGAGGGCAACTTTTGCATCTTCTCCCCAGCAGGAGATGGCCGTGCGTGAGACGGGTGTGACCTATCCTCAACCTTGTTAGTATTGTTTTATCTCGTTTCATTGTAGATTAAATTTCTCATTTTTCTTTTCAGATCTTCCGGGCTGATTAGGATCAGGTCGTGCGGGCTGGCAGCAGCTCTCTTGGCCGCCCGATCTGCATTTTCGTTGCCCTGTAGCCCAACGTGGCCCGGGATCCAGGCAAATATGATTTCGCGATCCTGATTTCTCAGTTTACTCACTTGCTCGACTATTCTATGTGTTAAAGGGTCCTTGGAGAACTTGTTTTTTAAAGCCGAAATTGCGCTGAGAGAGTCTGTACATATTATGAATTTAAGGTTTTCCAGTTTCTCTATCTCAGTCGGAGCAATTGATATGGCGGTCATCTCAGCAATGTAGATACTGGCTGCAGTTGGGAGAGGAAGCTCCACTGAGCACCCTCTCATGTATACAGCGCAGCCTACCCCGTCATTGGTCTTTGATCCATCTGTAAAGATAAATTTGGCGTCTGAATATTCCTCCCTTAAAGAAAGAAATTCCATTTGGTAGATGTAAGGGGGGGGGGTTTCTTCCTTTTTCCTCGTCGTTTGACACCTCGCCTGGGCTACTCAACGAGTAGACGGACGTTAAGCGCTCTTACCAACATTAAGCTGGGAACACACTTACCCGATGCAACGCTATGCGACGCTACCCGACGCCTTGCCACGTTTTGGTAGGGTGTGCACATCTATGCGACGTCAAGCGCACGCCACGTACAGTCACACAGCATGTATCACAAATCAGTATCACAATCGCAACGCTTCTTTTGTTCTTAATGCGTTATTTTGAGCAAACCATGCAATAGTTAGTTAAATTTTATGAGCACAACCATGTAATAAATTGTTAGTTAAATTTTATGAACAAAATCGTGTAATAAATTTTAGTTAAATTTTATGAGCAAATCCATGAAACAAATTGCCAGTTTAATTCATTCTATCAATAAATGGTATTCTGGTGTTTTGATCAATTTTCTGCCAAACCATTAAAATTATTTTTTAAAAATAAAATCTAATGAATTTTTGATTTCGCTCAATTTGGTTTATATTAAAATAAGTATTTTGTAATTAATATAACGACAATAATACATGTAGTTTGAATAAAAATATGAGTGTTCGGTACTTTTGTTTTCGACTGTACTCGATGCTACCCGACGAAAATCTGGGCAGTAATCGCGTAGCGTAGAGTAGGGTAGCGTTGCGTGGCATCGGTCAGATGTGCATGGGGGTAATACAATCTTATGAAAAATTTGACTTGTGATTAGCGTTGTGTAACAGTGCATCGGGTAAGTGTGTTCCCCGCATTAGCCAGCCTATTATTGCACCTGTCAACCCGAAGGGTGACATTAGGAGTATGTATGTATTCACGTTCTTTGTGTTATCACAAACAAAAAATTATAGCTTTTACCCAACTAAATTTTTGAAAAAAGCAATCCAAAGAAGTTACATACCTAGAATTGGTTTTCGACCAAAGGTTAATATAGAATGCACACAACATGAGACCTCACAACAGTACACTACAATCAATTGATGTAAAAAAGACTATTGGGGTATTCACGATCTTTGTCTTAACCCTGTTAAGTACGTTAGGTCCTGTTAGATCGAGAAAAATAATGTCGTAGACTTGTGAAAATAGACTGGTTAACATTGCTCGATCTAATAGGGTAGGGCAAATGTTAGATGTTAAGTCGAATGTGTAGTCACATTGCTATCCGTCAGGGCTTAGGTAGCCAAGATGGCAGCCTGAATTTAACAGCTGTTTTTTGTTTGCACGTATTTTTATTCTTAAATACGCATTATTTAAATCAGACCAATGAATTTATTTTTTATTTATTTCTGACCTGTCCTTATACTCTCATTCATAATATATACATCCCATATCCTATAAAGCTGTAGGCTGTAAGAAGTTAGAATACAGGTTAGGTATGTCGGCACGAATTGAAACTTGTCATTTGTTAGTACTTTTGAAGTGCATAGGTAGCATTTTGAATGAAAGTGGTGATTAATTTTCGATTTTGATTAACTTCTGGCATCTTAAAATTTATATAAAAAAAAACAAAAAAAAACAAGCCTTCAAGAACTGTTATAGCTTTAATTTTGGTTCTACCAGTCGCCACGGGCAGCATTGCGGAAAAATTAACGTTTAACATGCTAATAAAAGAAGGATTCACGATCTTACTGGACATTTCTCTATTTGAGTTAACATGTGTTAATATCTAACAAACATCATGAATACCCCTTTCATCTATATAGTTGGTAGCAAGCCCAGCGATGTATCAGCCTCATGTATCAACATCAAAAATGTCACAGATGAATAATTGTAGTGAAGCTAAAATTTGGGACGGTTCTTGGAGAATCGATTTTCATCAGCAGACCCTGCCAAATGCGACCTACACCTGGGGACTCCCTGGCAAAACTGCTCTAAAGAACTTTAATTTACAAACGGTTTATTGTCGTTTCTTAAAATATTTTCCACAATTCAATGTATCTTGTGTTATGTTTTAATTGAAATTGATGGTGGGTGTAGATCTGCGAGCCGGTTGAACTGCACTGGATCACTTTCAGGGTCCGTTCTCTACTCGCGAATCTTTTGATGTTTGTTCACTGAAAATAGCGCAAAGGAAAAATACATTTGAGAAACATTAAAAAACCCGCAACTGTTTACTGCCCCAGTAAGTGATCCAGTGTAGGTTTTACTTGTTTATTCATTATTTATTTTCTATATTTCTCTCATTGTTATAACGATTAAAAATTTAAATGATACCGTATTTTCTATCATATTTGGCTTTCTATCGCATGATTTAGATAAATCATGAGATTTATAGCCTATATTTGACTTCGGTCTAACAAGTGTAATAAATACCAGTTTTTCTAATTTTATTATTCACTCACAATGGACACTCCAAATGGACATCGCTGTTTTCTTTATCGAACAGTAGAACAATGTTGGTTTGAGTTAAAAATATTCGGACATATAGTGATCGAATTAGTTTATCTGGTTGGTTGCTTTTCCTGATAATACAGAATACGTTATAAAGAATCTACGGCTTGGAATGTGGCAATAAACGGAAAAGCGGCACAAATGGGCATATTTATTTTTCATTTATTGATAAACCTCGTAAAGCAACCAATGAAATAACCCGCAGAGACGAATATATCGATAACCTCTCTGGTTTAGCTTCAAACCTTCTGGAACGAATAATATTTGCATATTATAATTGTTAAGAGTTCTTTTTATTAACGCTCGGTGCCACTTGTGTGCCCAAATCAAATTCAGTTAATTAATCTCCACTACTAATTTGAATTTTGTTATTCAACTATAATTTAGAGTGGGTAGTGGATCAGGGTTGTGATAATTTAGCTGTAAGAGTTTTAACAATTGCCATGCTTTCGGCCTATATTTGACAATATTTTTTAACCTTAGTAAGGGTACGAACTTGGGAACATTAGGTCAAAAAATATTAGGCACGTGTCCGAGAGCTTTTTGCTAATAGGAGTCGAGAAATTAAAACATTTTAAGGAGTTTTTTATTTATTTATAAGGTAAACTTTATTTAACATTACTGTCATATACAGTTTCACTAACTTTACAGCACTACAATATAACATGACACTTGCTATGAGGGATGAAGGAAATTTACGGAATTTTTTAAAACATGGCTTTCTGTTTTTTCTATGCATGTATTTATAGATCAGTCAATTCGTCCTTTTACATAGGGTACGAAAAACAAGTAAAATATGTATTAAATGAGTTAAGATACGTAAAGGGTACAAAAACCATAATGTGTGTGCATGTTTGCCCACTGCAATCTTTTAAATTATTAAATTCATTAGATTTCGTGGTCCGATTGACCAAATAACATCTTTCAATTAATTAATTTTTATGTAAGGTTTTGGTTGAGATAAAAAAGTCAGTGTCACGAGCGGGATTCGAACCCACGGCCTTCGGCTAAATACGCCGCTGCTCTACCACTTGAGCTATCGTGACTTCGATCCCCTCGGATTTGTAAATTATGTATACGAACGTGTATATAAATGTTTGCATATACCAAAAATGGTTGCATATTTGTTTGATTATTAATCTTTTAATTTATTAATGTACTTACCTCATTTGGTTTTTATTTATTTATTTACTTATTTATGTAATTTGATTAAACTTATATTTATTATCCTGTTTATTATGCCATGTTACTGTTATATTTTAATATTTTTATGTTGTTATTATATTTGCATATATCATTTACTCCTGTGACATCGCTAAAGCTACTCAATTCAAAATGTACCTGATTTCATTTTGCTTATAAACGCACATTTTTGTTTAGTGATTTTCCACGTGTACAATATTGTTATAACCTCTATATTTAGGCTAGGGATCAAATAGTTCAATTATTGTAACGGGATGTAATAGTGCCCCGCCACTTCCCCTGAAAATTAAAGGAATGTGTTCCATGTAAATTTATTACAAATAAATCAAATCTCAATCAGAAAAACTATAAGACTAAAACTTTCGTTTCTAAAAGAAATTCTGTTTCGTTTCACACACGAGTTAAAGCTCATAAATACAAACATTATAATGGAAGAAAATAAAACGATTTTAAAAATAAACTTTTTTAACAGATTGCAAGTCCGTATGACGTATTGTGTTATTACGACCATTGTGAAAAATTGTGATGTCAGTGGGATCGCTGATTTTAATGAAAAGTTTGTGAGAGTCGAAAAAAGTAGTGTAAGTAATTTAAAAAAATATGTGTGGTTTTTAGTGACCGTTAGTTAATGGTGATTCGGAGATCGTGAGATGCGGTCTGGTGTGACGTAGGTTTTAGAAAAACATTTTCTTTATCGTGCCAACGTTTCGATCTTTATTGAGATCATTTTCAGGGCCTGGGATTTATAAACATTGTTTAAATTCACTATTTTTCGTGGTCCGCTTGACCAATTAATAACATTCAATTAATGAGGGTTTTAAGTTGAAATAAAAAAGTCAGTGTCACGAGCGGGATTCGAACCCACGACCTTCGGCTTGATACGCTGCTACTCTACCACTTGAGCTATCGTGACTTCGATCCCTTCGGGCACTAACTTCCCATCTCAACCCCACCTTTTGAATTCCCACCTTTTTTTGTCGCCGAGAATCCAATCCGATTACACGACATTTGAAAAATAGCAAACAGGAGGGAAAATTCAAAAGGTCGGGTTGAGACGGGAAGTTAGTGCCCGAGGGGATCGAAGTCATGATAGCTCAGGTGGTACAGCAGCGGCGTATCAAGCCGAAGGTCGCCTTTCACTAATTATCCCCGTCTGTATAATCCTAAAAGGAATATCAGCCCGAACCATTACCCAGTTTTCCCATTGTCGGCTCCTTTCACATCAAAGAAGCAGACTCCTCATATAAAAATGTCTTTCTATCCCGACTTCCTCCCCCACCCCTTCGAAATCCAACATTTATAAATATAAAACATCAATATCTCACGGGCACTCTTAACACGACACAAAATAATGACACATCTACACGGAAAACAAACACTCTGAGTACGAATGCTTTGATTGAATATAAAATTTTCTAGCATTGTATAAATTCATGTTTTTTCACATCCTACATGTATTTTTAAAATTTAAACAATGTTTATAAATACCAGGCCCTGAAGATGATCTCGATAAAGATCGAAACGCTGGCATGATAAAGAAAATGTTTTTCTAAAACCTACGTCACACCAGACAGTATCTCAGAATCTCCGAGTAATTAAAAAAATATTTTTTCAAGCCTTTCTTGTACTTGTATTTGAGTCATAATATATCATACGATTTTTTTAACTAAGAATAACAAAAATAACATGCAAGATGCTATTAAATTTAATTACTTAATATTTTATATTATATAATTAATATGTTAGGTATGTAAAAAGTTACAAAAACCAAAAACGCTTCCAGCAAAGTAAGCCAAAATTATCGTTTGGGAAAACAATTCGTTTTCAGCATCATTTTAAGCCCTTAAATACGAATGTTTATAGTAAACAAGAGATTTTTATCTTTGTAATTTTTTTTCAATGCCAATGAGTTGTACACTGACTAGTTGAAGGAAAATTTAAAAGAAAATTACGTTTTTTTGTATGTGTTTGAAGGTTATTATACAAGGTGTTTGAGTTTTAAATGTTAATACTGCCATGGAGGATTCACTAAATAAAATGTAGTTAGTGCAACCAGAACGAGGTTTATATTTTGACCCTTTCCTGAGATATTAACTTTATTGTCATTTTAATATAAAATCGTAACAATTAATTAAGGTTTTTAGTTGAGATGAAAAAAAGTTAATGGCACGAGAGGGATTCGAACCCACGACCTTCGGCTAGATATGCCGCTGCTCTACCACCTGAGCTATCGTGACCTCGATTCACTCCTTTTGCCATTTTTCAAATGCCGTGTAATCGGTAACTTTTTTTCATCTCAACTAAAAACCTTAATTAATTGTAATGATTTAATTGGTCAAGCGGACCACGAAATTAGTGAATAAAATCGTAATTTCTCACCTTTAGCATCAATAAAATACGAATCTAACCTTGATTTCAGAAACTTCATTAAATTGTTCACAAGATAACAACACATCTGTTGAAAAATTATCGCTTCCGAATCCACAGTAGCCGCTCAAATAAATAACAAATGACAAAACAATTTTTTGGAAATGCTCAATGGCGGATCGTGAAATGCATTTTCCATCAAAATTATCGGGGATTTCATGAAAGTTGCCTTATTTTATAACTATTCCAACGGTATACTCACTTTTACGCTTTTTAGAATTTTTTTAGTGAAATCTCCATTGCAAGTTTAAAAAAGGCGATATCGAACCCACAGAGAGCAGGAACCCAAGAACATCGTACATGTCATATTTTTAATAAAAACATTTATTAATTGGTAACAAAAATTAGATATATTCTTTTCGACATATTAGATTAGGTATAAGATAATATACAGAAAGAAAAGGAGCTTTGAACTAAATAGATCATGCGGGGCTATTTTTTACTCCGGTGTCCTGTCTTCCACTTAAAAATATATAACTCCCCTGGATTTTATCCCAAGTCCACAGTATTGTGTTAAGATTGTTAAAAAGTTGCATGTTTTTTCTTTAAGCCTATGTTAACAACCCCCCATTATAAGTTACAAAAATAAGATTCAAATCAACAAAAACCGTTCAAACGTTTTCTTTTATGTTTCATACCCTGATTTAGTTACGGAAGTAAAGTTCGTGCCATTACGTGTAGCTTATAATGTTCTAAATCTCATTAATGGTTAGGTGGAGAAGTAATGACCATTTTTGAGATTTTGTGAAAAACTGAGGAATTGTAAAGAAGTCAAAAAAAAGAAAATCTAAAAGTTTACCAATAATGTGTATTCAGTAGTTTTCTGGGTGGGAAAAACGAAAGACAACTTTTTTTCTTTGTTAGAAACTATTTCAGCTCAATTTGATACGTTGATACGTGGTTCGGTCCTAAAATAATTATTATACTGCATTCAATATTTATGATACGCATGCTATGTCTAGCTATGAAATACAATTTTGACACAATTCTCAAAAGTACTTTTAATCAATTTTTAAGCAAGAAACTACGTCGATATTCGTATATACTTTCCCAAAAACCCTAAGTACAAAATTTTGAAAAAAAAAATCGAAATACGTAAGTTATATATAATCTTTTTTATCAACTTTTTCGCCTTCCAATGTCTCTGGTTTTTCCGAAAATCACAAAAATGCCGTTAATTTTGAAACGATCCAGGGCAACTTTGCAAGATTTTACGACCCTATATTTTACACGTAATAGCATAAACCGGGCCTCCGTTAATAATTTAGAACAGGGGATATAAAATATAACGTTTAAGGAGTTTTTGTTGATTTTATCCTTGATTTTCTCAGTTTTAATGAAATATATTCTAAACCTTGTTGACACACGCTGAAATAAGATAGATTGTTCATTACAACGATTGTAATAACGTTGAGTTTGCATAAGATTCAGAGGTGTTACGAATTTTTAACTGGAACAGTGAACATCAGCACGAAAAAATGGGCCCCAACCTGATCCGCCCAAAAATGTCTATTTTTTGTTTTCCATAACAATTTTCTTCCTAGTATCACCAAAAAAAAAGTTTCATTAAAATTGATTATCCCACGTCCGAAGATAAAAGCGTACAAAAGGTGTGGTGTTTAGTGACTGTTAGTTAATAATTATTTGGAGATCGTGAGATGCGGTCTGGTGTGACGTAGGTTTTAGAAAAACATTTTCTATATCGTGCCAACGTTTCGATCTTTACTGAGATCATCTTCAGGGCTCAAAGTGTGTGTTTTCCGTGTAGATGTGCCATTCTTGTGTGTCGTGTTGAGAGTGCTAGTGAGATTTTTATGTTTTATGTTCATGTACGAAGGGTGGGGAAGGGAGTCGGTATAGAAAGACATTTTCATATGAGGAGATGGCTTCTTTGAGGTGAAAGGAGCCGATAATGGGAAAAATTGATAATGGTCCGGCCGGATCATCCTTTCAGGATTATACAGACGGGGATAATTAGGGAAAGGAAAGCCAAATTGTTGATGAATTAGACTATGTAGAAATATTTGATGTATGTAATGTGATGATTATTTTATATGTTGTATTATATGCTTTGTGTGATGCGATGACCTCAAAGAAGCCGACTCCACATATGCTTTTCTATCCCGACTTCCTTCTCCACCCCTTCAAAACGTATATAAACATAAAACAGAAATATCTCACTCTCAACACAACACACAAGAATGACACCAAATCTCCACAAAAAACAAACACTTCGAGTGCGTACAAATACTTTGATTGAATCTAAAATTTCTAGCATTGTATAAATTCATTTTTTTCACATCCAACATGTATTTGTTAAATGTAAACAATGTTTATAAATCCCAGGCCCTGAAGATGTTTTCAATAAAGATCGAAACGTTGGCACGTTAAAGAAAATATTTTTCTAAAACCTACGTCACAACAGACCGCATCTCACGATATCTGAATAACTAATAAAAAAAAATGTTTTTCTAAAACCTACTATTAGCTAGCATTATAAAACCCTTCACTATCAATATTTTCGTTCATAAGCAAAAATTTTTGAAAAGTCATTTCATATTGGAATATAATTTTTAAAAGTTGATTTGGTTTTCTTAACATTCGATTTTGAAAAAACTAATAGTAACACTAATACTAAAAAGTAATTTAATTTACCGCAGTATTAACATTTTGTGAGATTCTGAGGACTATATGCACCAAGTTGTGAAAGGTTTAAGTAACCGAAAAAATGAAATATTTCGATCACGATTAAGAATCAGACTTTAGACAATAGGGGCGTTTAAGTCCAATTTGACATATTGATCTGACATATTGACCGTCTGACATATTGATATCATTTCATACCCTGCAGAGAACTGAAGCCACTTATGGACTTTTTCATTCAGCGATTATTACCAAGATGCTCATAACAATTCTGTTTTGTCTTGTCTGGTAAATTTAGAAAAAAAAGACCTAAGGTAATCGATTGCAGATCAACAGCATTATGACTGTACGCATACTTTGTAAATTGAAAAAAGCAGATATCTTTTGAACTGTTTCCTTTAATAAATCATAGATTAACTTGGTATAAAAATTCAATTATTGGAAACTGTCAAAACACAAACATCAAAGGGTCTTTCATCCGTGATAAATATGAAAAAGAGAAAATAATCATAAAATTTTTTTATACAAATGATTTAAATGTCACGATTTTGAATTAGGTGCACATTTAATCCGAAGAAATGGGACATTTCACATAGGACAAAAGGTTTTTCTAAAATCTACGTAACACCAGATCTCATCTCACGATCTCCAAATAATCAGCCTACAAAACGTTTTCTCTTTGGTATACCACTAAAGTTAATCAATTGTTATCATTAATGTGCTTTAGGGTCTTCTGGCATTGTTAACGTTGTTAATATAATTTAGTAATTTAATCCGTTTCATTAACGTAACATCAGTAAACCACGATCATTAGCTGATACGGAAATAGAATTAAACCATATTGTATAGGAAATTGGCAATAATTATTTTCCTTCAATTCACACAAAACTCCGGAAACGATTTCAGGTTTTGATCGAAAACTCCATAGGGAGCAATTTCTATTGTTTTGCCATTGAAACGTGAGCGTTTTTGTTCATATAATTACCGATCGACGGGAACGGAATAGCAAAGGGGAATTTTTGTGCTTGATCTAACGCATCCAAGACCATGGAGGCTTTTGTTCCGTGACACCCATCGAAATACGAGGCGTTCTTATGGAAAAAGACGAACTCTATCTCTGTTCACTTTTCCTGAAGACGGATGTTTACAAATAAACAGAAGTCGTGAATAGAAATTTACAGATATCATAATAATCTAATTATATTTACTGGCCTGATAAAGATCTTCACCACTTTATTTTCATTTTTATATTTGTATTTTTCTCGGCCTTATGACAATTCGGATACATATTTTTTTAAAGGAAGGGGAGGCGTGAAAGAAAATTCTAGGGGTGAAGGTGGGAATCGTAACCAGGATTACTGGGTCTACGTGCCTTGAGTCTAACACGCTAACCACTCAGTAACCGCGGTTCCTCACAGCTTATACAATTCAAAGAAATACGAAATTCCATTACAAAATATTATTTTATTCTTATACAGACAATAAAAAATTATGATCATTGTCATTGTCCTCATCAGTGAACACTTTTGCAACTTGGTTCAGCATTATAACCATGTGTCTCTGAATGATGAATGATTTTTTTTACGAAGGTATTTCAACTGCGAGGTTATATGAACGCTCGGGGTGCCGTTGTTTTTGGAAAAAAAAGCCGGTTTTCAAGTATATCCAGCGGCCCTGCATTCGAACCCGGGACTTTTACCTTACAGCGATGAGCGACGTCGCAACCGTTGCGACCACCGACGCTCCACATAAGAGATTAAATAGAAGTATCTATAATTCCGTAAAACCTCTCGGCCTCAATGTAAATTTCGTCCCTTCCTTTTGTAATATGTATTTTATTCTGAAAAAAAGAAGAACGAAACATCTTAGTGAAAAGGGATCTACCTACATTGTTATCGTTCTCACGCTTCAAGAAAATCAGAACCTTCAGAAGCTAAAAATATCAGCCCTTCCACTGAAATAGACAGAAACTGCTTTCTTCATTTTATCTAAAAAATAATAACAAAATTATGGGGAACTAAAATGACGTCTAGTTGTTTATTATATAAGCTTAGATTACAAATAAATTAAAACTATTGTGTATCACACATTAATTGATTTTGTTACTGTTAAGGCTGATTTCCCTTGTAAATATTTGCAATCTGAAATAAATATTTGTTAATAATCAATTTTGGAATTTTTTTCACGTGACAGGATTAAAATATCCCAACACTGCAGAACAGCTTTGGCATCAATTGATCCTAAAGATCCCCATGTAACCGACGAATAACTTGCAGCACGTCTTGGACACTTTTATAACGGCACAGCCCAAGACATGAAATTAATCGGACAAATTGCCTCAGGGCAACACCAAATTTTAAAAAATTGCAAAAGGTTTCCCAATCCCAGGAGTTTAGAGAGACTGAAGGGTTTTTCCTTCAATGTTTCATCCCGTGTATTGGCAACATTGCATTTTTTGGCGAAAACGTAATATCTCCATGTTGGAATCTTTAATCTCTAAAGTGGATCTTCGCCACCACTGCATCTTTTATCGATGGTTATATTGGCCAACTGTACAATTTTTCATATCCCGTTTATAATTTAAACCTTTCTCGACCAAAGTTGATTCGGAGTGTCAACTTAAGATATTTTCTTTAAGGTTAACAGGAAATCCCTTAAGATTAGGAAGGGCGCAGTGTTGTTCCTGCTATGATTCTGCCCGTGTATTGGCAACACTGATTTATTTGGCGCATATCTAAACTCTCTATCACTATTGGGAAATAAAGAGTTAAAAATGCTTGCTAGGATTGCCAAAAACTGAAAGGTCAAAGTTTATGCGCATATTAATGTTTGACCATCGATAAAGATCAGATCACATGCAAAACATATTCTTAAACATTAGGAGGACGCCGGTGCCGAGGGATTAGGACATCCACCTCTAGCGGTTCTGGAGTCAAATCCCGGAGTGATTAGCCGGAAAATTGTGATTTGTGGAAAAATTATTGCCAGGCGGGTCTGACCCTCGTCCGTGATCCTAAACCGGTTGGTTGGACATTAACACAAGTGTGACAAGAATCATTTTATTTACTGCATAAATTCTATAATTTTGATCAAATATAAAATTACTTCTGCCTTCAATGATTTATTCACCCTAACTCGCATATAAGTTCGTGGTGATTTTTTTCTCAGACGGAATGTTGGGTCTTCGTTTATCTTAAATACAATTTATTATTCTAAACCCAAATTTGTTTCCTTAATTTTTTTTTGTTTAATTGATATTTAGAAAAAAGTATTTAATCTTTTTCTTGCGTTTTGTTGAATAACAAATCTCTCTAGTATGGACCGAACTGATGGCAATGTGCGCGAAAAGGAAAAGGTGGAGGCCCGTTTATTGAATTTGTTTTGCACGTAGGTCATAGAGCGTAAGAAACAACTCGACCTTTTTTCCATACAGCTCCACTTCAATATTTTTGGGGTTTCTTGAATCATAACAGGCCTTTTTGTATCGAAAGTATTTACAATACTATCGACAGACTCTCCACGTCCAATCGAGAAGTTTTTTTACAAGTTTGGGCCGTATCAATTTCGTCCTCTTTGTGGCCACATACTTTTTCTCCCGGTATGACTTAATGTTAGAGTGGGACAATTTTAAAAAATTGCACGTATTAGGTTGTTTGACGAAGATCATCTCTCCAAATGTAATCTTTCATGATTAAAAAACCAACATCTTTCTATTTATTATTAGTTTTTAGTGTGACGATTTACATCATCACATACTACATTGTACGAAGTTGAAACTCACACTCACACATCATTACTGAGGTTCAACCAAGAAGAGTCTCCAAAGAATCCAGTCAGACCACTCCAAAATCTTCCGAAATTAGTATACCATGAACTATCCTCACAGGCCTTCAAAACCTATTTTTTCTGAAACCCTCAAGAAATCGAGAAAGACTCCTCCATAAAACCCGAGTTCTTAACGCCTTATCATTCCTATCACTGATCCTCAGCAAATGTAGAACATATGTCCAATCACTAATATGTAGTAGCCACTTAGCCCAAATACCCTTCTGAAACACCTAAGACCATCTTTTCTGTTGGAATTCAAGAATTGGAGGATCAGACCCAACGAAACCAATTCTCAGCATATAACCAAATAATTCACCTCTCCTACAATCTACTACAACTCTGTTTTCCTCCCAGCAATTAGTCGTCCATTATTTGGAAATATACATCGACAAAAAATTTACTTGGAGCTCTTAAACTTGACTAATAAAACTATAGGTCGTAACTTTCATTACAAAACAAACCTCTCATTTTAACCACATCATTACTACAACCAACCTGGTCATATTGGATTAAACTATGGGGTTCAACCAAGCGTCCTACCGTCCAAAGAATTCAACCACTCCAGTCCAAAATCCCACGGAATATTTCACAAGCATCCCTACTTCTTATCCAACCTTACCATCCATACAGAACTTCAGATCGTTTGTCCTCGAAACCTCAAGAAGTCGATACAGGCGCCTTTATAGAACGCTATACCCTCATTCCGAGCCCGTAGTCCAACACCGTTTAAGCCACTTTACGACACATTTTGCACACTATCATCAATCAAAAAGCCGTGGACTTTGCCGGGATTCGTACCCACAACCGCTAGCATTCCAAATACGAGTTATCTCTACCCATTATTGCTTGCTACCAACAGCAAGTGGTTAGTTTTAATATCCAATAAAAAAGGACATCCTTATAGACAAACACACTATCATGCAATCCTATTGGTGAACTCAAACATCAAACTGACAATAAACTATAAATGGGTTAGAGTTTAAATGCAAGTGTAAAACTTGACTGTGAAGAGATTCGGCTTAGACTATTTCACAAGGCCAACAAACCGCAGAAATTAATTTAGAGAAAGCCCTTCCTCTCACGTCTCGCTCTGTTCTCTTTCCCTTTCAAACTCGACGATACCCCATCTGGGTTTGACGCAAACTTAATAATGAGAAGACCTGAGAAAACTGGTATGTCCGAATGACGCTATTTGGATGGAATTATGAGTTGCCTCGATGGTAAAATCTCATGGAATCTCATCGCTAATCGATTGAAACGATTCGTTTTTTAGTATTTTTTATACGTTTTATGGCTAAATAAGATCTTTGGTATAAACAGGTGAATAAATTTGTAATTTTGACTTATTCTATATCCCCATGTCTGATTAACATTACTCATGGACGAATACAAAATAAAGTAAATTTTGCCGACATTGACACCTATTTAATTATTGGGAAGAAAACTTGATCGAATTTAATTTGAACATAATTTTTCCCGAGCTTATTAAGTGAAAGTCGAGAAGTAAGGATTTCATCTAGATAGTTATATCTACTGCTATCACCTCATTACCAATTTCAAGTGAATGATTTTTTTGTACCCGTATGAAAAATCATAGAGCAAGGCATTGAGCGTCACTATAAAAGATCGTCCTTCGTTTATCATAAAAGCAATATTTAAATTAGTCGGTGTGTATTTTTCGATAAAACAGACCGGAGTGAAAAAGAGCAAGCGACCTACCCATCCGGATTTTGTGAGTTCTTCACCCTTAATAAACAGTATTTTCACGGAAAATTCACATTGTCAAATCCCACAGAGTAAAGAAATCGCTGTAAGGTTTTTTTCACGAACGGAATGAAATGACAGTCGTAATTAATTAAAACTTTTCATTCGTACGTTTCTTGCCCAATTCTTTTAAATTATATTAAATAAGGTAAAAAGCGGACGAAATGTTAATTAATTTATCGCCTACTAAAAATTAACTTTGTCAATCAGAGCTACACAACCATAAGACAACAGCGGAGGTCAATAGACGTCTACGGACATATGATGGTATGCACACTGAGCCTTCACCAATGAATAATATATACTTAAAGTCCTTAATCTCCGTGGTTCCCCAGCCAAAACTTACTGCCATCGAGATAATAAAAAACCATACTTTCCCACATTCTCACAAAGCAGCAAGCAACAAAGCATTAAGCAAATATTCCACCCCACGCGATTTCAGAAACGAAAAGTTACAACAGCTCCAGATCTTTACAAGAATGAACAAAGTTGCATTTATTTATTTTTTACTATATGTAACATTATTAGCCTGGAAAAGGAATACATTGATTATGCTCCTATCACAGCACAATTCATTGTCCTCTCTAGGGGGGAAATCGTGAGGCCATTGGCGCTTGAGCCGTCTGAGAGGATTGTCGGGGAGAGTTCGAGATGAAACGTGTTGGACTAGGGGGTTCGGTCGTCTTATGGAGGCATCTGCATCGAATTCTTCCGGTTTCGAATAGAAATGGAATTTGGAGGTCAGTGTGGATAGGAAGTTGGGTACGAAGTATTGAGCTAGAGCAATGGTCCGAAGGATTTTGACTGGACACTTTGTAGGTAGGAACGCCTGGTTTAAGCTGGGCGCATACTAGGTCGGTGGGTGGCGCGACGCGGCGCGGAATTGTGAAAGTCCGCACACTATGTAGGACCTGCTCTCGGCAGCGTTGGTCTAATTTTCCCATCCGTCTGACTAGCGCGCGGTTTAGTGTTGATTTCTCATTTCCAGGAGTCCTCACGTCACAATCGTTGGCTTCGTCTTTACAAATATGGCGACCGAGGGCAACCGAATATACCCGGACTCAACGATTTCCGACCGCCCCGGCGCGCACACTAGGCCGGTAACGCGGCGCGGCGCGGAGCCGGGTTCCAGAAGTCTGGCAACTTCCTCCGGCTCCGAGCCTCGCCGCGTCGCCCTACCGGCCTAGTGTGCGGGGTTACATTCATTTCAATGTATTCTTTTTAGGGGTCGGTTCCACGCCGCGCCACCGACCTAGTGTGCGACTAGCTTTAATTCCACATTCAAATCTGTACGTCGAGATTGTTTATAGAAATGATCTGTAGATAAGGCGTTTGTTTTCTAGTGGAAGATTCCATCTGTTTTCAAACAGTCGTTTGATTAGTATTATATACCTTATGTTCAAATCTATTATTTTGAGCCGAATGTAGGGTTCCAGGTAGTCGATCTTTTGTGGATCTCAAGTTCCAAATAGCAGAAGAGAAATTCGTTGCTGGGTGAGGAACAGAGTTGTTGTAGATTGAAGGTGATACGGCGGAGGGTGAAGGTTTTTTTTTTGTATTTGGTTTCATTGAGTTCAATCCTCAATTTCTTTAGCCATTCTTTCAGAGAGGAGATATGGTCTCGGAGGTCCACCAAAAGAGAAAAAAGACATATAATATACAATATTACACCTTCGATAAACACATGAGAAAATGTTCGAACCTACCTATCATACATTTTGATCTGGCAATGTTTGCATGAATGACTTGTTGCTATGGACATACTTTAATTTGGTTAAAAACAGCAATTTTATTAACAATTATATTAACAAAGTCTTTTACTATGAAAGATCCACTCGTAAATCGAACAGAAGCAATTTTACATGTTTGTTATAACAAGTTGTCGCCCCTCGATAATACAAATTAACCATCAGTTACAACAGGGACACTTGTTGCTTTCGACCAGGTTTGATCATTTTTGTTAACTGTTAAACGAAAAGGGATAATTGACATTGTAAGTTGTCGATCAACATTAATTTTAACACAAAGTGGAATAATTTAGTAGTCACGTAACATAGCATAACATACAAGCTCTTGTGTTGTTGATTGATTACTAATCAAACGTTTGATTGATATAAGCGTTCACAAAAGCCCTGAGTTTGCATTGCGTGTTATTATAACAAAAATAACTGGCGAATTTTTGGCCTTTATTTTTGCGATTTCGTAATGTCATAATGTTCTTCGGACTACATAATTTTGTCTTTGTAACTCACTATTTTTTATTTATAACAGTAGTTTTTTAAATTTCGTCGTGTTATAATTAAAAGGAAACCAAGTATCAATATTAATATTTACTAAACTTTAATTAAGGTTTTGGTTGAGATAAAAAAGTGAATGTGACAAGCGGGATTCGAACCCACGACCTTCGTCTAAATACGCCGCTGCTCTACCACTTGAGCTATCCTGACTTCGATCCACTCGGACACCAACTCTCCATCTCATCGCCACCTTTTTCCCTCCTTTTTGCCATTTTTCAACTTTTATTTTTAATCTCAACATATACCTTAATTTCACTAATTTCGTGGTTCGCTTGACCAATTAATACTTTACAATTAATTAAGGTTTTTAGTTGAGCTGAAAAAAAGTTAATGGCACGAGAGGGATTCGAACCCACGACCTTCGGCTAGATACGCCGCTGCTCTACCACCTGAGCTATCGTGACCTCGATCCACTCGGACATCAACTCCCCATCTCAAATCTCAACCCCACCTTATGAGATGGGGAGTTGATGTCCGAGTGGATCGAGTTCACGATAGCTCAGGTGGTAGATCAGCGGCGTATCTAGCCGAAGGTCGTGGGTTCGAATCCCTCTCGTGCCATTAACTTTTTTTCATCTCAACTACAAACCTTAATTAAGTGTAAAAACCTTAATTAAAGATTAATCCATTGAAAAGAATTTATTTGGTCAAGCGTATCACGAAACCTAATAAATTAATATTTACGAAGATGACAATCTCGTAAGAAAATATCTCTTTCAAACGAAAAGTTTTACATCGTAATTTCGTTCATAAAATTAAAATTTTGTTTTCATGGCAAAATTGATTGTTTATTTTGTGCTTATGGTTTCGATTATACAACGATCCAGATATATACGAAGAACACACTATTTTTAACGAGCTGAAGATTTCCTCATACTAGGGATTTTGGTTCATAGAACTCTTCCATTTTTTGATTCTTTGCGAAATTTGTTAAATAATTAGGTACACTTTGTATATTTTTGGGTGGAACGATTGTTTTCTTCATACTAGACAGACTACTTAGCAGACGAAAATTTTTCACGTAAAATCCCGTTCTGATTATTTCCACTTAATTATTGGGTGGTACGCTATAAGATGCAAAATAAATCGAGTCATAGTAGATTGTAAACCGAGTAGATTGCCGTAAGAACGATCTTTCTGGCCCACTATTTTGAGAAAATACGATTTTCAAAAAATTTTCGAACAAAAACAAAAACAATTGTCCTTTCCAAAATAATTTTTTCTCCGTTACATAAACATTTTATATTAATTTGAGAGTGTTTTTGTTTATAAATTCTAAGATAAACTGTCTAAAGAATGAGTTATATACTGAAACTTGATGACTTTTCGCAAGGACAAACTTATAAATTTTAAACATTGGAAGATCTTTGAATAATTTCAAAAAATCGACTACTCTCTGACAAAACTTCCTAGAGATTGAAAGATTGCTTAGTTTAATAAATCTTCTAATGGTATGCATATTAGGATCGGTACATTCTGTTTTCTAGAAATAGGATAGATCAACCTCCTCCCTATCAAAAAGGAAAATTTAGGTTTTAGGCGAAGTGGAAGAGTACATTCGTAATGAAGATATAAATTGTTATTACGTAGAAAACTGAGCACTACAGATTAAAACTATAATTAAGTTTGACTTTATTGTAGAAAATAAAACACTAAAGCAGCACGTTCCTATTTTACGAATTTAGGTACTGTTTTTAACTTAACCATTTTGGTTTTTAAAATTAACCATTTTAATTTTAAATTTCAAATAAACCTTTTACTAAGCATTCAAAAAACTGAATAAGTGGTTTGAAATATAAACATGTTAAATAAAATTCGTGTATATTTGCGGATTATTTTATAGATGAAAATGCTACTAAAAAACCACAATTTCGCAAATTTTTCAAATTAAATGAAAAATCTTTTTATATTTTATTTTATATATTTTGTCATTTTAATCGTGAGTAATTTTAATAACGTCTTTTAAGGGCCCAATTATTTCATATTTAAAAAATAACAATGTTAAAATATGAATGATTGTTTATATTTAAATTACATAATTTTTAATTTTATTGTAATTGATTTTCATATGTTATTAAGAACCAAATTATTTTATATTTAAAACATCACCAATTTAAAAAAAACGAATGATTTGGTTTTATACTTAATATTATATAATTCATTATTATTAATTGTTATTTTTTATATTTAATGTTATCATTTTTAGCTATTTTTTATATAATAGTTATATATAATGTAGTAATAGTTTTATATCATATTTTAAGTTATAGTTGTTTTATTAATTGGGACAAACGGTCTTTAGATAATTTAACGTTATTTTTTAAAAACGACGGTAATCTTGATGGAGAATGCTTAGGTAAATCGTTACGTACGACGTTGAGACAAAGCAGCAAAATTTTCAACATCTAATAAATAATATAGGGGTATTCACTTATACTTTGTGTTAACCCTGTTAACTTTGTTAGACCCTGTTAGATCGAGAAAAATGACAACGTAGACTTGTAAGAATTGGCTAGTTAACATTGCTCGATCTAACAGGCCAGGTCCAATGTTAGATGTTAGGACAAAAATGTAGTCACATTGCAATTCGTTAGGGCGTAAGTAACCAACATGGCAGCCATGAATTTAACAGCTGTTTTTTGTTTACACGTATACATTCTTAAATACGCATTAATTAAATCAGACCAATACATTCTTTTGTTAATTTTTGACCTGTCCTTATACTCTCATTCATAATAGACACAACCCCTATCCTATAAATTGTAGGCTGGTAGACCTTAGGACACATGTTAGGTATGTCGGCACGAATTGAAGCGTGTGAATTTCGAGTGCATATAGCATTTTGAATGAAAGAGTTGATTAATTTTCATTTGTTAGTACTTTTGGTTACAATTTAACACAGAAGAAAACCAAAACAAACAACAACAAGCCTTCAAGGACTGTTATAGCTTCATTTTTGGTTCTACCAATCGCCACGCGCAGCATTGCGGAAAAATTAACGTTTAAAATGCTAAGAAAAGAAGGGGGCGTTCACGATCTTACTGGACATTTCTCGATTCTAGTTCATACGAGTTAACATCTTACAAACATCATGAATATCCCTTATATCGAGTACTTGTTCATATCTCTCCTGTTAGGGCGTGATAGACGAGATTGCAAATTGTGACAAACTCCATTCTTTGAACTTTAAAAGAATCAATGTAACTACACTTATATTTTTACTTCCTGATGAATACAACTTTTCCATTATTTGAGATACTTGGGATTTTATGACAATCTTGAGAGGATTTCATTAATGATGGAAACGTGTTTGTCGTTTGTTCGTTAAAGCAATATAAATTATTCCGTCCCAAGGGAGGTTTGATACGTTGAAAATCCATTCAAATGTATAAATTCAAATAATTATAATGACAGTAGAAGGATGAAAACGAGGCTGTTTAGAGAGGAAGAAACAAGGGGATGCATAAAGGATGAGAGAATGACTCTTCATCAATCAAACGTTTTAGTGATCTCCCATTAGCGTTTAAAGATTTTCTCTTTCAACGATGATAAGTGTAACAAACATTTTTTTCACGTGACTTAATTTTAAAATCAGATTTTTTAATGTCGAATATAAATGAAGTGAATTAGAAAAGAAAGCGGATCGATTTCATTACTTTTGTTAACATAATGCGCTGTGAGAGGCAAAAAGAAACGGGTATTCTAACTCACAACGTCGAGAAAATACGTTTTTTCCGTATAAAACATACTTTTCCTTCAGAAAAAAAGTTTTCTCTCTTAAATACGCATTTTTCAACAAAATCAAATTAATTTTTAAAATATAACGTTAAATTGTCTAAAGAAAGTGACATCAATCAAGTCGAACTGATAGCCGTTTCTCTCACTTGAACCTATCAAATTTAAACATATTTTTCCGAAATTTGACTAATTTCAAAAAATTCACTTTGCTGTTAAAAAACTTTTTAAATAGTGGCAAATTTCAAAAAACTTACTTCATTTGATAAGCTTTCGAATGGTATGTTTGATAGGATCGGTACATTCTTTTTTCAAGGAGTATAAAAACAGGTTTTAAGAGGCAGATAAAAGCCCCGAGAAATGCACTGTATCATAGGAAAATCATTTTTTTTTAAGCGAAGGTAAAGATTTAATTATTATTCATGGCTGAATTTTTTATTTCATGAAAACCCGAATGCTACAGATTAAATTTATATGAAATAAATTTGTTTAGATACATTAAAATATAGAATATTGTTTCTTTATCTTGAAAAGAGTTGACTTTTAAAAACACAGTCGTACTACAACGAAAGTAATTCCAAATTCATCCTTTTTAATTTCCAATTATACCTTCAACTTAACCATTTTTCATTTCAAATTAGCCCTTTTTTGTGCACCAAATTAACTTTTTATTTATTTCAAATTAATCCGGTATGAAATGAAAACAAGTAGAGTTCCAGAAAAATTATAGAATTACTGAATTTGAAAAAAATTAAATATAAAATAATTTACAAAAATTGTCTTAACTTTTATCGTCCTGTTGCCTGAAGGATATATATTTCGTTATTTGAGATAGTTGGGATTTTATATTAATTTTTTTTAAATGCAAAAATTTTAATTTCCAATTAATCCCTTTTAATTTCAAAATATGCCTTCAATGTAAACATTTTTAATTTCAACTTAGCACCTTTTTCACCAAATTAACTCTTTTTAAATTTCAAATTAATTCTTTTTTATTTCAAATTACCCCTTTCATAAAACCTTAGGGACGATATGAAATGTAAGCACGTAGAGTCCTCGAAGAATCGTTGAAGGGCGGCATTTGTAAAAAATTAAATATAAAATAATTTTAAAAAAATAATAATTTTATTAACCTTAATATATATTGAGTTCATATTTTTTGAAATATTTTTTTTTATTCACCACTGTTTTTAGACTGTTGCGACCTCTTCAGATCTTGTAGGAAAAGAGGAACAACTATTTCTCAGTGGCCATTTCCAATTTACTTGTTTCCATACAAAAGCTGTAACATTGAATATATTCCACATAGGCCATTAACATATTTTCCAACTTGGATTATCTCACCACGATTTGCTTATATGCATACTTAAGAGAGTCCCACTTTCGGAACAATACACTTTTTAAATATTTCCTATATTAAACTAGAACCTTTTTTTTGCCCAGAATGAAACTGGTCCCCTGAGATTTCGAGCTTTATAAGTACTCCAAATAATTTTTTGAAAGTTGCGAATAAGATATCTTGCTTTGATAGACTTGCCACCCTTTCATGCTTTTCAAAGACCGACGTCTTTTATTATTTATATAAGAGGTATTGGCGAAAGGTTTATGGTTAGTGATTTTATTTACGTTTATCCCATTTCTGATCATGTTGAAAGATTACACTCAAGTTAGTGACTGATTTTGAAAATTGAATTTCTGCAACAGTTACTTTTATTTGATGACGCTGTTTTTTACTTCCAAGTATGATTTAGTCTTATTGATATTAAAGTTTAGTTTATTGCAACTAGTACGTTGAATAATCTTCTCCACAGCTTTATTATTCAATGTATTTAATTTTACAATGTCAGACTGCATGTAGTTTTCAGGTCATCAGCAAAGAGTATGTGGTTCCAGGAATTGATAATCATAAAGGAGGAGAAAAAAAGAATGACAACAGATCGAGTCCTGAGGATCACTCCGCTTTAATCGAAACCCGAAAAAGTGGAGATTTCCTTTTTTCCCATGATTTCCTGTTTGTGAATTGACAGGTCAGACACAAAGAAGGATGACTTCCAACTAAGAAGGATGACAAGTCAACTGTATCGAAGGCCTTACAACAAACCGAAAAGCGCACACGTACAGCAAAGAATTATGTTGGTTAAAAGGCTTTTATGAAACGTGAGGACATTTTCGACAAAAGGAATATTTAGGAACTGGAGGGTTCCCCTGAGCACTGCATCTCTAAGGCCCCGTTGCACCAGTCACGGTTCAAGCCGGGTTCACTGGAACGTCGTTCAAAATTTGAACGAAGTTCAGAGAAGGGAGCGTTGCACCATGGGCAGGGGACCGCCGTTCAGCTGATCGCTGTTCAACCAGTCGTTGGTACAACTGATTATAGCCTTTTTGTACGGTTATAGCTATACGTCGTAGTTTTTCATTGTTCGCGTTGTTTGCTATACCGCTTTCCCTAGTCTTTTTGTGTTGATTTCATTGTTTTTTTTACTGTTTTTTATTTTTTCAATCTATATTCTTTATTTGTTTAACCACTTTAATTTTGTTGCTTTTATTTTGTATTTTATTTTTAGCTATTTCATTGTATTGAACCACTAGGTAGTAAGATTATAGTTTTTATAGTCTTTATTTAGTTTTAGTTTAAGTAGTTTTTATTGTATTTTATTCAGTTTAAGTAGTTTTTAGAGTCTTTCAATTAGTTTTAGATTATAGTTTTTATCTATATCCATTGTTTGTTTCGTTGTTTGTGTTATTTCATTTATTATTTCAAAATATGTCGGACAAAAAACGGGCGGCGAATTTCACAAAAACTGAGGAGAATATTTTGTTAGACCTAGTTCGGAAATATGTCCTCACTGTGGAAAACAAAAAGACAGACGCCGTAAGTGCCAAACAAAAGGCAGACTGTTGGCAACAGATTACAGCGGAGTATAACTCTCATGGGGTTACTGCGAGAAGCAGTGCCGTTTTAAAAGGAAAGTACGAAAATATTAAGAAAAGAGGGAAAAAAAAACTTTCCGAAAAAAGTGCCCATATTAAAAAAACTGGAGGTGGGCCACCACTTCCAGCTGACGACAGGACAAAGTATTAATGGATATACTGGGTACCCAGTTAACTGGTTCCCAAAGCCAGTACGATGATGATAAGATATTTTCTGTAACACGAAGTTCACTGCATTCTTTGTCATTCTGAATCTAATTCGTGAAAATGTTCCTGTCTGGGTCTAAAAACCCTTTCTTTGTTTATATGTAGAGCTACTAACTCAAGGAAATCTTCATCATCTGTTAATTCCTCTAAATAACTAGGTAAAAATGCGTCCATTTCGATCTATCTCAATATACGGTTAAACAAACCGCAAGTTATATTATCAAATGAACGTTGTTCAGCTCTGAACCCTGTTTAACCCGAGCTCGACGACCGTTCAGAAATGATCGACGTTCAACACTTGATCTCGGATCAATAGAGATTGAAAAACGCCGCTATTTGTGTTGAACTCCGTTCAGTACTGAACCAAGGTTAAACGAAGTTGGTGCAACGGGCCCTAATACAGCTTATTGAACTCCTTCCTGACTCCATTTTTGGGAACTCGCAATATGTGTGTGAGCCCCCGTGTGTCAGTGTTCTTCCATCGAAGAAACTCATTTTCGAAGGGGGCCGGGACCAACTCATGGTCGCTGAGATCCCATCCCGCCCCATACTTTCCATTAATGAGTAGGAGTCAGAAAAAACGGCCAGAGGCGCCGGTTGGAATCGAACCCACGACCTCGGGATAGACTACGCGGAGTTTGACGTCTTAACCAGTCGGCTGCTGCGGTCCCATATATAACATGTAAAAAGGAGCATAAAAGATTTTTCTGAGGATTATTGATATGACAGTTTCGATGCAAAGAATATTAGAATGATCGGCTGAACACCACACTTGCAATCACTGAGTCCATTGCTTCACTAAGATGTTATCAAGTAGCCCATTTGATAGAATAAGTTAGAGCGTTTATAATATAGTCGTGAAAGAGCTCCTTATCTCGTCATATTTTGTGCCAATTACACAATTCCGTGTTAAACGTTTGTCGATGTACATATATCGCACGCTGTCTGCATTTGAGGGAGATGTAAACTGGTGGAAGCAATTTTTCGAAGAGTGTGAATAGATTTTTGTGTGTTTTATGGAAAACAAAATACTGTAACCTAATTTTGGAAAATCAGTTGTAAGAAGGGATCAGGGAAGAAGCATTCCTCCAAAAACGATGCTTAGTTAAAAAAGTTATTTAGGCTACTACCTGTTTTACTGTGTGTGTGTGTGTGTGTGTACTATTGTTATTTCCTTTATACCGAAAGGTTTGGGGAAGATTCAAGTTTCAAAAGTTTGTGTTTTTCAATATTTAAGTAGTGACCACCTTTGTGGAAATAACTACGAAACAAGTAGTACCGAACTGTAGTATCCATTTATAGCGACGGGAGAATGAGTTAAATTGTTAAATAAAGGCTTAATCAATTTACTATAGACGTGAACTGAAATATAAGCAAGGAGAACAATAGAAGAACGATGCGCATTGAGATAAGTGTGGCTTGCAGGCTGAATGCAGCTGGTGGACTTGTCACACCCCTTTTATGGCGGTTTGATGAAGTCGTTAATTAAAATAATAACATCAGCCGGCGGTTGAACGATTTAAGAGTTGACCATGCGAGTCTATTAATCAGAAATGGTAGAGAAGTAAATTACATACAGCTTCAAAAAGAACACATCGTGTCAAAATGAGAAATGCTATGATGGAACGGTAATATTAGCTACTATCATATTTTATTCAAACAATCTAAGGTTTTATCTTTATAATTATTTATTTTTGAAGTGAAATAAACCAAATAAACAATGAATAAACTGCCAGTTGTTATTTGTATGCAAGGCAATATGTTCCACTCAAAAATACATTCTTTGGGTATCGGTTAGAAATTTATGATGTTTGTCACGTAGAGCTCAAGATGTGTTCTAGAAGCCGAGACAACAGAAAAATAGCCACTTTATTGAAAAACTCAGCTTTCTTGGGAAATTGCTTGAAGCAATACTTTTATGCTATAAATTGGTGTTTTATCCGTTATTAATTTTTATCCTAGGCAATGTCTATTTAGTTTAAATATAAATAGTTTCATTGGGAGTCTAATTATTATAATAAATCCGGCACTAATAAATAGTAACATACAAAAGTAAAACTATTTGAAATAAATATTCTCGGACTTATCTAAACTCCTGCTCAAAATTAACGCACCACCTTAATTTTTAAACAGAAATTCTTTTTAGAGAAATCCAGCTAAATCTCTTCATGTTTATTCTCTTTTTTATGCTTCACAATCCCACAAAAGTAAACAAGAATTGTTTACAATCGTGTTAATCCGCTTTGAAATGGATTTGGTAAGATACACAAGAGTTTCCTCCTGGTTTATTCCTCAGTTTCACTGCATCTGCTTAACAGACACCATTTCTTTTGGAAGTTNAAAATTTTTGACCTTTTCAGTCTTTTTTATGGAATATTTTTTAATAAAGTTTACCGTCCTTTTCTGCTTTTCATTTTCATTTGTAATGTTTTATTATTAATAACCTACAATACTAAAAATAAAAATAACGTTCAAAAAACACCTGAGAAAAACATATGGTGAAATATTGAAGTGGTGCGTTAATTTTGAGCAGGAGTTTATATAGGGTGTTTCAATAACTTAAACGTAGTTCAGTGTCACCAGGACGAGGTTTCTATCTTGACTCTTTACTCAGATATTAACATTTTTGTGATTTTGTCTAAAATCAGATTTTTTTAAACATAAAACCATAATTAGAACTTTAGGGTCATTAAAACACAAAGCTGACCTTTATTTCGCAAACTACATTAAATTTTCCACAAGGTAACAACATTTCCGTTGAAAACATCGCGCTAACGAACATTATAATGGAAGTAAATATAACGTTTTGACGGCTTACATATTTACAGATTGCTCGTACGACTTATTAAAAATGTCAAAAATTGAGATGTCAGTGGGATCGCTGATTTTAATGAAAACATTTTTTGTGATACCAAGAGTCGAAAAAATTATTGTAAACAATTAAACAAATATGCTTTCAAGCCTTTCTTGTATTTGTATTTGAGTTATAATATATCATACGAGTTTTTTTAACCAAGAATTAAAAAATTAATATGCAAGATGCTATTAAATTTATATTATAAATTAATATATTAATTATTAATATTATATAAAAATTAATATATCATATATAATATTAATTAATGAACTAGTGAATTTAATAAGTTAAAATGAAGTATACTTCACTAAAGCTCTCCGTGGCCATTTCATTTGTCGTCGAGAATCCAATCCGATTACACGACATTTGAAAAATGGCAAAAAGGAGGGAAAATTCAAAAGGTGGGGTTGAGATGGGAGATTGGTGTCCGAGTGGATTGACTTCACGATAGCGCGAGTAGTAGAGCAGTGGCATATTTAGCCGAAGATCGTGGGTTCGAATCCCGCTCGTGACACTGACTTTTTTATTTCAACTAAAAACCTTAATTAACTGAAAGATATTAATTGGTCAAGCGGACCACGAAAACTAGTGAATTTAATATATTAATCAATATTTTAGGTATGTAAAAAGTTTCAAAAACCAAAAACGATTCCACAAAATAGGCAAAAAATATCGTTTCGACAAACAATTCGTTTTATCATTTTAAGCCCTTGAATACGAATGTTTACAGTAAAAAGAGATTGTTATCTTTGTAAGTTTTTTCAATGCAATGGGACTGACGAGTTGAATAAAAAATTAAAAGAAAATCACATTTTTTTGTATTATTTGAAGGTTACTATACGAGGTGTTTCAGGGTTAAATGTCAATACCGCCATGGAGGATTCACTAAATAAAATGTAGTTAATGCAACCAGAACGAGGTTTATATTTTGACCCTTTCCTGAGATAATAACATTTTTGTCATTTTAGTATAAAATCAGATTTTTTAACATAAAATCGTAATTTCTCAACTTATGCGTCATTAAACACAAATATAATTTTTATTTCTCAAACTACATTAAATTTTCTACAAAATAACATTTCCGTCGAAAAATTCGGGCTTCCGAATTCACAGTAGCAGCTCAAAGAATAACAAATGGCAAAACTCATGTTTTTTGCAAATAATCAATTGTGGCTCTGATTTTTGTTATCAACTGATAAATGTTTCCATTAAAAACATGATATGTTCTTGTGTTGCTACTCCCCTTGGGTTCGATATCACGTTTTTCAACCTTACAAACAATGTTAAACAACATTAAAAAAGTTCTAAAAAATTTAAAAATGATTATGTCCTTGAAATCTTTATAAAATAAGGCAACTTTGGTGAAATCCACGAAAATCTTGATGGAAAAGTCATTGAACGAGTCCACAATTGAGTATTTCAGGGCGTCACACTAAAAAGCCAGGGCAGATTCGACCTAGGTCGGCAGATCAGAGACGATTTCGATTTCCGGGGGCCCGGCACCCGGTTCGTGAACCTCATACCAGAGCTCAGAAAATGGCCAAGCTTAAAAAATCAAAATAAAACTGTGAGAAAAATTTCCTCCTCCCTTCCGACGTAGAACAAGTGAGCTGAAGGAGCCGGTGCACAGTACGTAGGCAGACTATCATCGTATCGAATCAGGTATTAAAAAGATTCCTAACGAAGAGACTTTTATTTCAATTCGTCAACGGTTAGCAAGAAGCTTTTAAAAATATACACGGGAGGTTAAATTTGTTGTGTTAAAAATGTGTGGTGTTTAGTGACAGTTAGTTAATGATTATTTGGAGATCGAGATATACGTTCTGGTGTGGCGTAGGTTTTAGAAAAACATTTTCTTTATCATGCCAACGCTTCGATCTTTATTGAGATCATCTTCAGAGCTTAAAGTGTTTGTTTTCTGTGTAGATGTGTCATTATTTTGGGTCGTGGCACTCTCAACAACGAAAACACAAACGAAACAAAAACTTTAAGCCTTGAAGTTGATCTCAACAAAGATCGAAAAATTAGCACGATAAAGAAAACAGGGGTATTCACGATCTATGTGTTAACCCTGTTAAATCTGTTAAGTCCTGTTAGATCGAGAAAAATGATGAGGTAAGAATAGGCTAGTTAACATTCCTCGATCTTACACGCCAGGGCCAATGTTAGATGTTAGATCGAAAATGTAGTCACATTGCTATCCGTTAGGGCGTAGGTAACCAACATGGCAGCCATGAATTGAACAGCTGTTTTTTGTTTACATGTATTTTTATTCTTAAAATACATTTCTTTTGTTAATTTCTGACCTGTCCTTGTACTCTCATTCATAATAGTTACATCCCCTATCCGATAAAGTTGTAGGCTGTTAGACATTAGGGCACAAGTTAGGTATGTCGGCACGAACTGAAGCGTGTCATTTGTTAGTACTTTTCGAGTGCATTTTGAATGAAAGAGTTGATTAATTTTCCCTTTTTATTAACTTCTGGCGTCTTACAATTTAACCCAAAACCAAAACAAACAACAAGCCTTCAAGGTCTGTTATAGCTTTATTTTTCGTTCTACCAATCGCCACACGTAGCATTGAGGAAAAATTAACGTTTAACATGCTAAGAAAAGAAGGGGGCATTCACGATCTTACTGGACATTTCTCTATTTGAGTTAACATGAGTTAACATCGTACAAACATCGTGAATACCCCTAATGTTTTTCTAAAACCTACGTCACACTAGACCGCATCTCACGATCTCCAAATAATCATTTATTGGGTTGTCCGGAAAATAATGCAGGATTTTAAGTTTTCATTAAAAAAAATCTATATAAAATATTCTGTTTACGTTTACAGGATTACTCATTTGTATGAATGTCAACACTTATTAATCCTCTTCCAAATGATATTGTTTGTTTACCTCTGTAGCATTCCGCTACTTGGAAATAATTCAGTCATCCTTATAATGTCAAAGCGAGAATTTCGTACGATTTTCTTTTACGAGTTTAAACTCGGCCGAAGCGGAGCCCAAACGGCTAGAAACATTAACCAAGTCTGGGGCGAGGGTTGTGTTAATGAGTGCACTGTGCAAAGGTGGTTTAAAAAATTTCGGGAGGGAGATTTCAGCCTTGAAGATGAAGAAGGTCGTGGAAGGCCTTCCTCTCTTAATGATGATGTTCTGCGATCAGTGGTGGAAGAAAACCCCAAAACAACTGTTCGAGAACTTGCAGAGCAACTCAAAGTCAGTAAAACGACCGTCGCTGACCACCTCAAGGCGATTGGAAAAGTGAAAAAACTCGAAAATTGGGTTCCACACTCATTAAACGATCGCCAAAAAAATCAGCGCTTTGATGTTTGTGCATCACTTCTTTGTCGAAACAAAAATGACCCATTTCTGGCCAGAATTGTTACATGTGACGAAAAGTGGATTCTCTACGATAACACTAGACGTTCTGGACAGTGGCTCGACAAAGGAGAAGCTCCAATACATTTTCCAAAGCCCCCAACTCATCAAAAAAAGGTAATGGTTACGGTATGGTGGGCTTCATTTGGTTTAATACACTACAGCTTCTTAAATCCTGGCGAAACCATCAATGCTGAATCATACTGTAACCAAATTAATACCATGCATCAGAAATTGGCAGTAATGAAGCCCTCTTTGGTCAATCGGAAAGGGCCCATTTTGTTGCATGACAACGCTCGACCACATGTGTCACGTGTAACGTCACAAAAATTATTGGAGCTTGGCTATGAAACTTTGCCTCACCCACCCTACTCTCCGGACCTCTCGCCTACTGACTACCATTTTTTTAGACACCTGGAACACTACTTACAACACATAATATTCAAAAATCAAACGGAACTGGAAAATGCAATTATTGACTTTATCAATTCTAAAAATTCTGAATTCTACTCAGACGGAATTAATAAGTTACCAACACGTTGGGAGAAATGTATTGAGAGTATGGGAAATTATTTTGATTAAAGAACATTGCTTTAAAGTAACTAGTTTCTTTTTTTTTGTTTAATACCAAAATCCTGCATTATTTTCCGGACAACCCAATATAATAATTGTTGTAGGTTGAGTAGGAGAGTTGGTGTCCGAGAGGATGGAAGTCACGATAGCTGAAGTGAGTAGCGGCGTATTGAGCCGAAGGTCGTGGGTTCGAATCCCGCTCGTGACACTGACTTTTTTATCCGAACCAAGACGTTAGAAAGAATAATTGATTAAAAGAAGTAACTTGCCCAATTGACTACGAAGACGTAAATGGATTTGTAATAATTTTCTGTAATCGGCGATCCAAAATTATCCATACGGTATCTTCAAATACGTTTCCATCCCATTCCTCGACTCGGCGTGCAATCAACCACAAACACAAGGTTTCGGAAACGAAGTTTAATTGGTTCCTCGACTCGGAACGCTATCCACCGGGGAATGGTTAGCCCATTCGTCTAAAAACTTGAAAAATAGAAAATTAATTAGTTGATTCCGGTTAATTTCTTGTTTAATGAGAACGAAAAATTAATTCGCTGTACGCTACCAATATGGCTAATCGCATGTCGAATAGACATGAACAGATGAAACTAACCGGTTTGAAAAGTATTTTTGCAAGTCGATCTCCTTTTCCGATAATTTTTTTTTATATTTTAAAATAACTTTTTCAGCGCCAGACAATGATCCTATACAGGCAATATAAATATAGCCTAGTTGGGCTGAAGCCAGGAATCCATTATATTATAAGCGATAGGCTGTGATTTCCATGTGAAGTTGAACTACTCAAGATATCCGATCAGTTTATAATCAACAGTTGTCGATACGGACATAGCTATGCCGTTATTTACCAAAGTTCACTCAAGAGAACTTAAGAAGTCGACTGGATGGATCTTTCCATTGGAATAAGTGAGGAATCGATTTCTGTTCTATCCTCAGAAGAACATTATGCAGCCTATTTATAGTTTTGTTAATGTTTAATTTTCTATGTTAATTACAGACTATGTTTATTTTCTTCCCCCCTCCCGAGTTTTTAAAGAGTAGAGACTTTGAACTTATTTTGAAGTTTGATGTGATTAACGTTTGTGTACAATTTTTATTTAGAAATCGTGAGATGCGGTCTGGTGATGTAGGTTTAAGAAAAACATTTTCTTTATCGTGCCAACGTTTGTGTACAATAATTCAAAAAGGGTTAAATTTCTGTCAATTTGCGGAAGGTTAATTACAAATTTCAATAAAAATAATTCAGTTACAATTTAAACAAATGTTTTATATCGAAAAATGTTCCGAAATCGATTTAAAAATTATTTATATTTTATGAAATATAAATGTATATACACAAAACTGTTGTGGATCATAGGTTTGTGTTGTTTTATGTAACACGGATTATCTTTTCACCGAATTAGTTTATTTTTTAACGTTTTTCGTCATTTCAACTGAGAAAAGTACGATTCTGTACATGATTAATGTGCTGTTGGCGATAGGATTTTTCTCAAAATTGTTTGTATTCATACCTAAGGATAAATACAAAACTGGATGAATTTTTTTTTTTTTTTTAAAGGACTAGCCCAAAGAGTGGTTTAATTGGGTGGTAACCCAGATGATTCGCTACATTTTTCTCGGGTACTTGCATAGGAAAGTCGCTAAAGATTTGAAACGAATCTGATCGTTGATAAACTGTGCTGATACACCATATGAGAAGGCGGAAATTGTCTCTTCATCACGGAAATTTTCCCCTTTGCAGAAGCTTGAATGAGTTATCCGCATTACATCTCCATTTATGATTGTGATTTGCGATTGGCGACAAGATAACGATAGATTTATTGATCAGTTGTCTGCCTTATCCGACATATTTGCAAAACGTAAAATCTCAAATTCTTTAAATAATAACCTTATGGGAAAACCGTGTTCAACACTAAACGAAAACTCGTTTCAATAAAAAAAAAGAAATAAAATATATTAATTATTGAACTACTACTTGTACTATAATTTCGTACTACTGCAGGGGCGAAATTGCTGTGAATGGCAAAAAAAAACCAAAGTAGCTTTTATCGTAAGGTTGAAATGAACAAGGCCATTATGATTTGTTTTAGACGATAATAGCTATAAACTATTTCGATCCTAGGATTAAATAGACAAGATAGAAGGTAATTCCTTGAAATTGCATTACAGGTGTGGCAAACACTCATGAAAAAAATAAATAACAAAGCAAAAAAATCATTGATAATGTTATTATGTAAATGGATGTTTGTCAAGAAGAAAATTACAATAAATCGACCGATTGCTGCCATACAGTATTCCAGTATCCAATTTTTCAACCGACGTTGAATCGACACTGTAAATCAGTCGGGCCGTGACTGATCGATCTTTCTCGTAAAAGTGAATGTCAAAGGTCTGTGATAGGAAAATGCAGTGATAGATCTTCCATACATTTTTCTTGCTAACTCATCATATCGAATAGCCTTTTCAAACCTGTGCCTCAAGCAGAGAACGCTCAAAAAGTTTAAAACGAAATGCGTGACATGTGTCACATTTTTCCCCACTCGAAATCATTTTTCAGCTTTCCTCTCTTTGTGGAAACATGTCAGTGATGTGGACACATTAATAACAGTCATAAAATAATTAATTATCTGGAGATTATCAATCATAAAGATAAAATAGTTTGTAATTTTGTTTATATGTTAACTTCTTTAAGGACGACGTTCTTTCAACTTGTACTGTTTTGTTTTATTATGTATTATTTAATTTATCAATTTAATTTTTCCATGTCTTACTTTAACCTGTACCACATTAAGTTGAACTTTTTTAAATTAAATTAGTTTTCCTTATAGAAATATTAACTGTTACCAAACTGCAATATAAATTTTCCAAACCCAATTTCAAATTTTCAAACCAAATTTAACCTTTTTAAAATCAAATTAATCTTTATTGTTTTTCAGATCATATTTCATACGAAATAGAACTTTTTCAAATTTAACTATGCATTTTTCTTCTTTTTTTAAATCAAATTGAACTTTTTTAATATAAAATTGAACTCTTGAATAAAATTGAATTTTTATCTCAACTAAAAACCTTAATTAATTGTAATAAAATTGAACTTTTTACAAATTAAAATGAACTTTTTCATACCAAATTAAACTTTTTTTCAGAACAAATTGAATTTATTTACGTACAAATTGAATATTTTTATTACAAGGTAAACTGTTCCGGAACTGTGCTGAATTTTTCCCAATTAAATTTAGCATAAAATCAAATTATTACATAACAAATCTCACTTTTTTTCAAATAAAATCGAACTTTTTTCAAAGCAAATTGGTTTTTGTCTTAAACTAATTGAACTTTTGTCAAAGGAAAGCTCAAAACTTTTTTAATAAACAGATTGAACATTTTCAAAATAATTTAAATTGAATGCAAACACTTTAATTTAAATAAAAATCAAATTGCACTATTTAAAAAAAATAAACTTTATAGAAATTAAATTAACCTTTCATAAAATAAAATAGAACTTATTAAAAATTAAATAGGTCTTTTTTTCAAACCTTTAAAATTTAAATTTTTCAAAACATAAAACTTGATTATTTTAACACCAAATTGAACGTTCTCAACCCAAATAGAACTTTTTCCAATTAAGAACAACTACTGAATCGTAGCCAATGATAAATTACAATCATTTATATGCCTTAATTGTGCTGTTGATAAAAATTTCATAAGCGGTGAATCGACCAATCTCTAATACAACATATATTTCGGTATGTTAAGAAATAACTTCGTCATATTTGTGTCAATTATTAACAATCCAATGTTTAATTAGTAAGACATGGTGACATCTGCAGTAATAGCTGGTTAACAAATGCCTGGGACAACTTGCGCCCAAGGGTCTTGTGGCCTATGCTTCTCTCTCCCAAACAAGGCTATTAATTGCTCATAAGTCATGAACAGTTCAATGCCGACCGATCGCCAAATTGTTAAATTTAGTGTGATCTATGTTCTGCACCAAAGAAAAACTTGTACAACTTGGGACAATTAAACATGTTTAGAACAGCAAGTAAAACTTTCGTACGCTGATTGGTCGCCTCCTGTTAAACTAACAGGAGAGAATTAACAGTTAAAGTTAGGCATTTGAAAAACGATACTGTTATTATTAAACACTAGTAATAATTTTCAATTAATTAATCTTTAATTAAGGTTTTGGTTGAGATAAAAAAGTCAGTGTCACAAGCGGGATTCGAACCCACGACCTTCGGCTAAATACGCCGCTACACTATCACATGATCTATTATGACTTCGATCCACTCGGTCACTAACCTCAACATCATCTCAACCCCACCTTTTGAACTTTCCCTCCTTTTTGCCATTTTTCAAATGTCGTGTAAACTATTCGATTCTCGGCGACAAATGAAATGGCCACGTAGAGCTTTAGTGGAGTATTAATGGATTATACAAAAAAGCTAGCGTCACATCCGGGATTCGAACCCACGACCTTCGGCTGAATACGCCGCTGATGTACCACTTGAGCTATCGTGACTTAGATCCACTCGGACACTAAGATCGAGGGTTCGAATCCCGCTTGTGACACTGACTTTTTTATCTCAACTAAAACCTTAATTGAAGAGTAATTAATTAAAAGAATTTATTTGGCCAATCGGACCACGAAACTTAATGGATTTAATAATCCATTATTTTTAGTGGTCTAATTGACCAAATTACTTCTTTCAATTAATTATTCTTTGTATTCTTCTTCAACTCAACCAGGACCATTCATAGAAGAATAATTAATTTATTAATAAAAGAATTTATTTGGCCAAGCGGACCACGAAACCTAATAAAAGCTATTAATAATAATTTTAAAAAATGTATACAATTCCATACATCGCCTTATTTATTATTGTGCTCTGTGGCAGCATGTAATGCAAACATTGTTTTTGTTAAAAAAAAAAACCACAAAGAAATGTAAGTGGTTTTATCCACATCCTCCCGTGATCCATAAGAAAGGGCGGGGTTTCCTTATTTATCAAAAGATGGAGGCAAAAAAATTAATTAGGGACGAAGGCAGACGATTTTCAATCACTCAGCACACCTCACAATGATAAGTAACAGCTTAGAGACACTACTTATATGTAAGTTAAGAAAAAAATATTTAAGGAAATAAAACGGACCAGAACTAATAATAAATTGTAATTTATTATTTACTTCCCACAAAACGATCTCTGACAATCAATTAAACAACTTTTTATCAACTTACCTATTTTGAATTTTTTAAGATCATTATCGAAATATCTGTTGTATTCATATTTAGAAAATTAAATCTTATTGGACTTAAATTCTATAGGCTTAACAAAATAGTGCTGATTTTATGTTCTGATGTACACGGCCAGATAAAAAGTCTTCTCGAAAATTAACTGTTATTTGGTAAGTTATTATTTTTTTCATATTACCGCTTTATTTTATGCATTGTGGCAACGAGATTTCGGAGTTCGGCTGGCATCCCACAAGGGAGCATTTTTGCTCCGATCCAATATTAAATTTATACTAGTGACCTCTTTCAACTTCAATCCTACACAAGCCACCTCCAACATCCAGGAGCTTACGTAAGGATGGTGAAAAACGTGGAAAATGAAACTTAACACGGACCAATGCACCCACGTTCACGCTAAACAAACATCCTTGCCCACGTCTACACTTAACTGTAAAGAACTACCGACATCTAAACAACCAAAAACACTTAGGCAATACTTACAGTTTAGACAGTAGACTGAATTGGATTCCTCACTGAAAACTCAAGCGTCAAGAACTAAATTGACTGTACTACTACGAAGGCTTATAGGACCGAAATCAGACATTTCGGTAAAGAACAAACTCTGAACAAAATATTACATCGGCCAATTTGGACATACTGTGGGGTTATGGAACGACCTTGCCATCTAACACCAACGAATCCAAGCTTTCCGTTTACAAGTCCTCAGAAGAATTCTCCAAACTTCTTACTATGTATCCAACCTCACTATCTACAATGACCGTAACATTACCTTCGTCGAAGAACTGATCCGTTCCCGCTTCTTCACGTATCGCTCCCATAATTCAACCCACCCCTAACCCTACCGTTCAAGCCTTCTCCACCTCTTCCCATTCCAAGAACCCTCCAAGTAGCCTTAAACGACGATGGCCCAGAGACTCCTGGCCTGAACACGATAACAAACTGAGTGCCAGCTAGGCTGACATCGCACAGCCTTCGTGTCCTCCGGTTGCAGAACTGCCCGTAGTCTTCGCCCGGGATTTTATACACAGTTAGAACAATTTGTAAATTGTATAATTCAGGGAGAAGATACAAATAAATAATATTATTTAAAAAATATACCTCTACATTTACTATAATTTCACTTCACATACATTTCAATGTAATTACAAGCAGTTTTTTTTATAAAAGTTAATATTATTTTTATTGCTTATTTTATTTTTGCGTTATGTGCATATATTTTATTAGAACCTTCTCTGAATGCCTAATTGGAATTTATTTATGAAGAAATTAAAATTTAAAAAAAAATCTCTTTAACAGTCGATTTAGTGTGTTCATATTAGAACTAAGACAGCTTTTAAACTTGTTTATTTAATAGAACACATAAAATATTTTATTTAATAAATGGCGCATCCCAATTCTTTATACATGCTTCACAAATTGTTGTACAACATAAAGAGGAATTGCTGAAATGTACAAACAAAATAACCGTATTTAAACGAAGTCTTTTCTCGCACCATTTAACTTCACAACAAGCTGTGTTAGCTTTTGGAAAACATGTTTTAATTTGTGGCGCAATGGTTGCAACGAGTTCGTGTTTTTTTATGTTGTCGGCGGTATTACATAAAAGGGTCCCTAAAAAGCCCCAAATAAAAAATATAAAAAATTCAGGCGTTTAAGCGTTTTAGGCTGCAGGGCTACAGGGCCGTTTCGACAAATCAGTTTTCCTAGGAAGAATAAACGTGGATATCAGGAATGATATATATATATATATACGTGCTACAAACTTCTCCAGTAGATTCTTCACCCTAAAATGAACAAAAAAGTTCATATTGTCCATGGTCCGATTCTCAACCATTTCAGAGTAATTTCGCTTTTTATCGATTTTGAAAGATATCACGTCCTGGCGTCGGAAAATCGTGATATCTTTTAATCTAAACATTTCTCTTAAAATCTATAAGCACCGTTGAAATCCCCGTTAATTTTTAGAGAGAATCAAAATCATAATTCCATTGAAATTTTTTAATTTAATTTAATGCCCATTTAGTATGTAATGCTTAAGAAGTTTACAAACAGCTAGAAGGTCAAGGAAGAAAGACCCAAACGTTTTGCCACCTTCATCTTCTTATTGAAAAATTAACGGGGATTTCAACGGTGCTTATAGATTTTAAGAGAAATGTTTAGATTAAAAGATATCACGATTTTCCGACGCCAGGACGTGATATCTTTCAAAATCGATAAAAAGCGAAATTACTCTGAAATGGTTGAGAATCGGACCATGGACAATATGAACTTTTTTGTTCATTTTAGGGTCAAGAATCTACTGGTGAAGTTTGTAGCACGAGTAGCAATTCACCCTGTATAGTTAGGTAACATTATTGTTTCAATAGTTTCAAGTTCCTTTTTCTTCTGAAGGTATAAAGTTTAAATTTTCTTCATTAAATGGCGTTGTGGATTTGAGCCATGGGAACTCGAAAAATTACCGCAATATGTCTGTATTTTGTGTCATTTTTATTGGACCGAATAATCTGATATGGATTATCCATCGAATTACTTCACATGTTGATTATCTCAAGTTTTATATTCTTCACTGCTCTCAAAGAAAAAAAGAAGTTTTTAGTGCCAATTAATTATAGCCATTTATAATAATAAGGAAACTAAATTAGTTAATTTATATATAATTTATATCCGAGTGGATATAAATTAAGCAAATAGTTGTATGTTGAGACGAGGAATTGGTGTCCGAGTTAATCGAAGTCGCGTTAGCTCAAGTAGTTAGAGCAGCGCCGTATTGAGCCGAAGATCGTGGGTTCGAATCCCGCTCGTGACACTAACTTTCTCATTTCAACCAATACCTTCAATAAAGATTAATTAAGCGAAAGAAGTTATTTGGTCAATTGGACCACGAAATATAATGTATTATAANATAAATTGTAAGTTATGACTATATAATAAAATAATAATTAATGGAAATAATACAATTAATTATATATTTATTATTTGGAGAATTCCATGAACTGTCGCTCAAATAAAACGATTAAATATAAATTAAAATCACACTATGCTTACTAAAATAAGCAAAAAGCGTCAATGTTTTTAAGAATAAGGTGGCAAAGTGTAGTGAGAGTTTTTGACTGGCCGATTCGGAGATGGGCAGTGAACCTTTTGTACCTTTGTTCTTACCAGGCGTTTCAAAAAATAATTCGCTAACTTATGCATTCTCCTGCAAAAACAGTGTCCACTCACTTCCATCTAGTGGACAAAGAGTTCCTTTATAAAATAAAACCCGTAAGGCAAAGGTAGCCTTCGAACTTCTTGTCTCTTATTGGAATCTAAATGTACGCTTTCCGTAGAGACTTGACATTCAGTAAATAATAAAGATTTACTCAATAGGAACATCATTAAATATAAATAGATTTATATTTATGTTTATTTACATGTGTTATAGCTCATAGGGTCAGCTCGCGCAGCATTTACTTTACTTTCTTATGCAGTCATTGCGAAAAATTGTTATTATGATTTCAGATGATAAATTGGTAACTCGTAAATATAATTAATTTACTTATTCCTCTCATTTTTGAAAAATTTATATGGCCAATACTATAACAGTGTAAAATTTGCCGTGAAATTGTTGTCAATATTTGACGATTAAGTTGTGCGAGGGTTTCCTTTCCTCGAAAGCACAAGAAGAAGCTACGAAGATACAGGGTCATTTTATTTAATTTGTCCCTTGAAAGTACGTTTTAGCAGGCTGAGAAGACTAAATAGTACAATTAACGCGAGTATAATTAAAAACTTTTTGTGTAAAGCTGGGAACAGACTTAAGACGGGAACACAACTTACCCGATGCTACGCCATGCGACGCTACCCGACGCCTTGCCACGTTTTGGTGGGGTGTGCACATCTATCCGACGCCAAGCGCACGCCGCGTACAGTCCACAACGTTTATTACAATAATCACTATCACAATCGCAACGCATCTTTTGTTCTTAATGCACTATTTGGAGCAAAACCTTGTACAGCCATGTAATAAATTGTTAGTTAAATTTTATGAGCACAACCATCTAATAAATTGTTTGTTAAATAATTATTTTAAGTAAATTCACTAGGTTCGTGGTCAGCTTGACCAATTAATATCTTACAATTAATTAAGGTTTTCAGTTGAGATAAAAAAGTCAATGGCACGAACGGGATTCGAGCCCACGCTCTTCGGCTTAATACGCCGCTGCTGTACCACTTGAGCTATCGTGACCTCGATCCACTCGGACACCAACTTCCCATCTCAACCACACCTTTTGAATTTACCCTCCTTGGCCATTTCATTTGTCGCCGAGAATCAAATTGATTACACGACATTTGAAAAATGGCAAAAAGGAGGGAACATTCAAAAGATGGGTTGAGATGGGTAGTTGGTGTCCAAGTGGGTCGAGGTCACGATAGCTCAAATGGTAGAGCAGCGGCGTATCAAGCCGAAGATCGTGGGTTCGAATCCCGCTCGTGCCATTGACTTTTTTTATCTCAACTGAAAACCTTAATTAATTGTAAGATTTTAAATAAAGTTACTCCTAACCATCATAATTAAACAATTTTTATAAAAACATTCATTTTCGATCTCGTTTAATTTGGTTTACATTAAAATAACATGTTGTAATTAATATAACGACAAAATTACATGTACTTAGTTTGAAATAAACTACAAAAAATATGAGTGTCCTCTTCTGATGCTACACGACATTACGAAATGGTGTAATTTTACGAGCAAAACTATGAAATAAAGTGTTAATTAAATTTTATGAGTAAAACCGTGTAGTAAATTAACGTACAATACGAAAAATTGTTTGTCAACTTCATTATATCAAAAAATCGTATTCCGGAGTTTTTATTAATTTTCTACCAAACCATTAAAATTAATGTTTTAAATAAAAACTAATTAATTTTTAATCATAGTTAAATTGGTTTATATTAAAATAAGTATGTTGTAATTAATATAACGACAATAATACATGTAGTTTGAATAAAAATATGAGTGTCCGGTTCTTTTGTCTTCGACTGTACTCGATGCTACCCGACGAAAATCTGGACAGTGGGGACGCAGAGCGTCGGGTAGGTTAGCGTGGTATAGCATCGGGTGGATGTGAACGGGGGAAATACAATCTTATGGAAAAGTGGACTTTGGATTTGCCTCGGGTAGCATCGGGTAGCGTCGCATGGCGTAGCATCTGGTAAGTGTGTTCCCCGCTTCATGTTAGAATTTCGTAATAATACAATAGCTTCATATTTAATGCAGATCGTCTGGTTATCATTCTCAAAATTGTTTTTTTCCTAAGTGACTTTTGCTTCAGGAGGTAGGAATAACTCAACGTCCCATTTTACGTTAAAAGAGAAGGTCAATACAAGTGATAAGGTGTCGGAAATACTGTAGAAATCGTAAGGCGAGGATAAGGAATTGTCGAAATAATCGGATATCGTCAAACTAAAGATTGAAGATCCACGCGTGGTCGGATGAGTTCAAAGACGGCGAATCCGTCGCATAGGAGAAGAGTCAGGCTAGAACAGTTGAAAGAAACATTGGAAACCATGATGTGTCAGTAGTGGAGCTCACATTACTGCGGCTGACTCCATGAGGTAAATGCAGATTCTTGCAACTAGGACAGGAAAAGCGACAAGCAAGATCCTACACTAATGACCCGCTGGCAAGGCTATGAAAGTTGATTAATAACCTGAAGCTGGCCAGTGAGTTATACACAAACAGAGGGGCACAATAGATGTACTCAGGTCGAGGTGTAGAACGCCTTGTGGCCGCCTCTTTTATCCCTATCCACAGTGTGGCTTTTACGGAAGAGATCAATCCGAGGTCCATGGAAATAATGAATAAAATAAATTAAGTTCTTCATACAAAAGAGCTTATTGTCCAGATACCCGTTGGGTGTCGCGGACGAGAGATCAAACCAATTTACAATTTACCAAAAATTGTAAGATACCAGAAGTTAATAAAAAAGGAAAATTAATCAACTTTTTCATTCAAAATGCACTATGCACTCGAAAAGTACTGAAAAATGACATGCTTCAATTCATGCCGACATACTTAACTTATATCCTAACGTCTAACAGCCTACAACTTTATAGGACATGGGATGTAACTATTATGAATGAGAGTATAGGGACAGGTCAGAAATTAAAAAAATAAATGTATTGGTCTGATATAATTAATGCTTATTTAAGAATAAAAATACATGTAAACAAAAAACAGCTGTTAAATTCATGGCTGCCATAAAAAAGGCCCTAACAGATAGCAATGTGACTACATTTTCGAGCTAACATATAACATTGGCCCTGGCCTGTTAGATCGAGCAATGTTTACTGGCCGATTCTTACAAGTCTACGTCATAATTTTTCTCACGACACACACGACCTAACAGTGGTAACAGGGTTAACACAAAGATCGTGAATACCCGTACTGTTGAAATATGGAATAAACATTGCTTATGTTGAAGTCAACAATTGTGTGGCATGTGGTAATTACGATTGGTGGAACGTTCAATTGTACAACGAAAAGTAACTGCTCAAAAGTTATGTGAGGAAATCGTTGAGGAAGTGTATGTATAACATTGCAAATCTGAACAAAGGTTGTCCACCGGCTTTGCGTGTTTTTGACAGAAAGAATCCCTTATAAAATGCTGTTTGCGCTGTAGGTCTCGTTCGTGTACAAGGCAGTCCGATAGGAACCACTTAGCCTGAAATACTATCGATTATTCATCGCAAGAATCAAACTTAGAAATTTATGTTTTCGTGATGCCATTCATATTATACATGTCAACAATCTCATTTCTCCTACGTTAAGGAAATTGTTGGTTTGTGAAGAAACTGGTTCTAAAAATAATATCGGAAAAAACCATTTGGATCAGCGAATAGTTAGTTAACATTATGAATAAACAAGCTGATTTCTTACTTGTCAAGGTGGAAGGAAATAAAGTTTACAGTGGTTATTCAGAAATCGTGAGATGCGGTCTGGTGTGATGTAGGTTTCAGAAAAACATTTTCTTTATCGTGCCAACGTGGGCACTCTCAACACGACACGCAAGAATGGCACAAGAAGACAAACACTTTGAGCCCTGAAGATGATCTTAATAAAGATAGAAGCGTTGACACCATAAAGAAAATGTTTTTCTGAAAACTACATCACACCAGATCGCATCTCACGATTTCTGAATAATTATCGATTAACGGTCACTAATCACGACATGTTTACAGTGGTGTTCGGAAACATTTCTTGGCGTTATTTGTGAAGATGTTATGGTTGTACAGGTGGTGGTTTGCCAAGTTCGTATAAGGGAAAGGACAGGAAAAAGGACAAACGAGGAATCTTTAATCGAAATATAATCTGCCGTATATCACCCTCGAGATAAAGGAATCTCTCGCCCTACAAGCAAATTTAGTTTCCATTTAAAGATACTTACTGCGGTAACCGCCTTGCTACTTGGATGTAATACTCGTGATTTGGGGAAATTTAGGAAGTCTGTTGACCAATTACTTTCAAAGCGAGAAAAATTGTAGAAAAATATTAGAAATAATGAATGGTGGAGTGAGTGCGGTGTTCAATCCTTTTAAAAAAAATAGTTAAAAAAAGATAGATAAAAAGAAATGGAAAATAATGTTAAATATGTATTCATTGGCAGTTTTTAACCTTTTTTATGGGTTTTAATTTACGTGTTTAGTGTTTAGTGACCGTTAGTTAATGATTGTTTGGAGATCGTGATATGCGCTCTGGTGTGACGTAGGTTTTAGAAAAACCTTTTCTTTATCTGCCAACGTATCGATCTTTATTGAGATCATCTTCAGGGCCTGGATAAACATTGTTTAAATTATACAAGTATATGTAGGATGGGAAAAAAGTGAATTTATACAATGCTGGAAATGTTAGACTCAATCAAAGTATTTGGACTCACTCAAAGTATTTGTTTTCTGTGTAGATGTGTCATTCCTGTGTGTTGTGTTGAGAGTGCCAGTGAGAGATTGCTGTTTTATGTTTATATACGTTGGATTTTGAATGGGTGGGGAAGGAAGTAGGGATAGAAATCCATTTATACATGAGTCGGCATCTTCGAGGTGAAAGGAGCCTACAATGGGAAAAATGGGTAATGGTTCGGCATGATTATCCTTTCAGGATTATACAGACAGGGATAATTAGGGAAAGGAAAGCTAAATTGTTGAAAAATTAGACTATGTAGAAATGCTTGATGAGTGGAATGTGATGATAGTTTTATATGTTCTATTATAGTTTTATGTGATGTGATGATGTATGTTATCGATATTGAATTTGATTAATGATATTAGCGTAGCTGCGACTGAGTTAACATGTGTCTGTTCTGAAATTGATGCTGTGTTTATCCCTGATGATGTAAAGCATTTCTAAAAAACGTTACGTTTATGTTTGTTCTGAGTGTAATATTTTTGGATTGTTGAAGTCGAAATTGTGTTGGTGTTCATTTAATGGTGGGTAGCCAGTGCTGTAGGATTTTGTTTCCGTTTTTTTGGAATCATAGATATGTTGCTTTACTCTCTTGTCCAGATATTTGGATATAATACCGATGTAAAGGACAATTTAAACAATTGAAATGGTAAATTACATTAGATTTATTTGTTACTGGTGTGGGATCTTAAATTTTGGAAAAAAGTGCGTGAATTGTTTTATAGTTTTTAATTAAAATTTAAAATGAAATATGATACATTAAAGATCGAAACGTTGGCACGATAAAAAGAAATGTTTTTCTAAAACGTACGTCACAACAGACCGCATCTCACGATCTCCAAATAATCATAGTTTTAATTTACTATGATATTATTAGACTTACTGATAATCGAACGGTCTACTGCATCAAATGCTATTTTATTAGGTATAACAATGAAGTATGAATTACATGTATTACCTTTTAATTTTGAAATGGCAAAATTCTTTTTTATTTCTGTTAAGCAATAATTGGGACAAAGTACCATTTCTCACTATTTCACGAATCCTTCAGCGATCTTTCTAATATAGACTGTAAGCCTTCTCGCAATCCTGGTCAAAATTTCGTACACCTCTTCATAAGACTAACCAGCAGGGTTTATGACCCAATATCCTCTGCCCTGGAAAACAAACATTATTGTTCAGCAGTTTTTCTAGATTTCCAGAGGCATTTGACCCTCGGTTTCAGAGACGTATTGACAAGGGGAGGCTACAGACTTAGGATAACAGATTTTACCGATTTTTTTTTTTTTTTTTTTTGGTCACATATGATCAAAAAACGTGAGACTAGGGTTCTTACAAAGGCCAAAGAAGCAGAGAAGTTAAAGAAAAAGTAATTTTTCAAAATGATTATTTGGAGATTGTGAGATGAGAGATGTCGGAGATTCTTCCGACAAGTTTAAAATAGCTTTCAAAAACTATAAAACAATTCACACTCTTTTTTCCAAAATTAAAGATCCCACAGCGGTAACAAATACATCTGACGTAATTTACAAAATCAATTGTTTAAATTGTCGTTGCAACTTACATCGATATTACAAATCTGGATAAGAGAGTAAAGCGACTTATCTATGATTGCAAAAAACCCAAGCAAAATCCTACAGCACTCGCTACCCACCATTTTGAACACAAAGACAATTTCGACTTCAACAATCCAAAAATATTACACACAGAACTAAACAAACATAAACGTAACCTTTTAGAAATGGTTTACATCAACCGAGATAAACACAGCATCAATTACAGAACAGACACATGTAAACTCAGTCGCAGCTGCGTACATATATCATCATCACATCACACATCATAATATAATATAACATATAAAACGATCATCACATTTCACACATCAAACATTTCTACATAGTTTAATTTTTCAACAATTTGGCTTTCCTTCCCCAAATTATCCTGAAAAGAAAATCAAGCCGAACCATACCTTTTTTTTCCTATTGTCGGCACCTTTCACCTCTAAGAAGCCGATTCCTCACATAAAAATGTCTTTCTATCCCTACTTCCTCCCCCACCCCTTCAAAATCCAACGTATATATACAAAAAACTAATATCTCACTGGCACTCTCAACACGACACGCAAGAATGGCACAATTACGCAGCACTTTGAGTGAGTAGAAATACTTTGATTAAATATAAAAAAATATATTTTGCATTGTATAAATTCACTTTTCCACATCCAAAATGTAATTGTTATATGTAAACAATGTTTGTAAATCCCAGGACCTGAAGATGATGTCAATAAACATCGAAACATTGGCACAATAAAGAAAATAATTTTCTAAAACCTACATGACACCAGACCGCATCTCATGATCTCCGAATAATTATCGACTAACGTTCACTAATCACCACACATTTTTCAAAATAGTTTTTCAACCTTCCTGATACAGATATTTAAAGAAAAATATACTATATCAGTCGAATTGTATTTGTATTACATAAGAGTAAACAGTTCTATACAAAAACCAAAACACACTTCAAGTAAAAAAGACCATTTTATTTTTGTTTAATGTTTCTGGCTTTAGGCGAAACCTCCGCTCGTAGCAGAGTTCGTCATTTTTTCTTTGTTCGTTGTTATTCGACGTTTGGCATTGGTAATGTACACATCGTCTCTAGTATTTCTATCGTGGTTCCAATTGAATTTGTTATCTTTTTAAGTCGTGTGTGGTCATCACTCGAGCAAAGGATCCGTTGGGAGGACTCCCTCAGGATGTTGATGAAAGGAGCAATCACAAGGACGTGTAGTCCAAGGATAAAAGGTAAATTCATCCTCGAATTCCCGTCCAACTGTTCAATCCTTCCCCTGTAACCTCATCCGAAGACCATAGATTGTCGACCAGGACGACGAGGTGAGTCACTCAATATTTGAATTTGATTTCTTTTTCTTTTACTTATTTTAGGCCCTCGAATTCCTTTTGGAATTTTTAAATTTTATACAGTCCACTGCGTTAACAAAGTCTTTATTGAAGATAAGGAAATGCCTAAATGCGTCTGAACCCCAACCCAGCGGGGATATGCAGATAAGATCTAAGGATCAAATTACAAAATAATAAATAATAATAATAGCCATTTACATTTTAGTGGTCAATTGACCAAGTTAATTTTTCAATTAATTATTATTTTTATTAAGGTCTTGGTTGAGATAAAGAAGTCAGTGTCACGAGCGGGATTCGAACCCACGACCTTCGGCTAAATACGCCGCTGCTCTACCACCTGAGGTCGTGGGTTCGAATCCCGTTCGTGACACTGACTTTTTTATCTCAACTGACCTTACATAGAAAGAATTGAAAGAAATAATAATAGCAATAACTGTCACTGAAGGAAAATTATTGGGTTGTCCGGAAAATAATGCAGGATTTTGGTATTAAACAAAAAAAAAGAAACTAGTTACTTTAAAGCAATGTTCTTTAATCAAANAATGAGTAATCCTGTAAACGTAAACAGAATATTTTATATAGATTTTTTTTAATGAAAACTTAAAATCCTGCATTATTTTCCGGACAACCCGATATTTGCGATTTCTATTCCATTCTTTGTGTTAACTCTACTCACCATATCAGCGGTCAATACTCTTTACTTATTTATTGATGTTGATTTCAATTTTTAAAACATGGTCTGTCTATTTTCATTTTAATATGCGAACCTCCTTATTTTCTTCGGTTGTTCAGATTAATTTTCTGTGTTATATGATTAGTCTTTTATTTTTTTTATACCTAAATGCAGTTCTAGACGGTCATCTTTCAGATTGCTCACCGTCGATCTTGGTTCCTCGTCAGGATCTTTCTTTTTAATCCACTTGTAGCAAAACCTGAGTGGATTTTTCATCAACATTTCACCACGAGATTTAGGGAGACCAAAATTTTCTAATGTGTAACTGGAAAAATATAATTGTACTGGCCGGTAATTTGTAAAATTCACACTAGGGGTATTCACGATCTTGTGTTAACCCTGTTAAGTCCGCTAGTTAACATTGCTCGATCTAACAGGCCATAGCTAATGTTAGATGTTAGGTCGAAAATATAGCCACATTGCTTTCCGTTAGGGCGTAAGTAGCCAACATGGCAGCCACGAATTTAACAGCTGTTTAATTTTTACACGCATTTTTATTCTTAAATACGCATTAATTAAATCAGACCAATACATTTCTTTGTTAATTTCTGACCTGTCCTTATACTCTCGTTCATGATAGATACATCCCATATCCTATAAAGTTGTAGGCTGTTAGACGTTAGGATATAAATGTGTGGTGATTAGTGACCGTTAATCGATATTTATTTAGAAATCGTGAGATGCGGTCTGGTGTGATGTAGGTTTCAGAAAAACATTTTCTTTATCGTGCCAACGTTTCGATCTTTATTGAGATCATCTTCAGGGCCTGGGATTTACAAACATTGTTTACATATAACAATTACATTTTGGATGTGGAAAAGTGAATTTATACAATGCAAAATATATTTTTTATATATTCAATCAAAGTATTTCTACTCGCTCAAAGTGTTTGTCTTCTGTGTAATTGTGCCATTCTTGCGTGTCGTGTCGAGAGTGCCAGTGAGATTTTGCTATTTTGTGTTTATATACGTTGGATTTTGAAGGGGTGGGGAAGGATGGCGGTATATGAAAGACATGTTTGTATAAGGCGTCGGCTTCTTTGAGGTGAAAAGAGCCGACGAAGGGAAAAAATGTGTTGGTAATGGTTCCGGCCAGATTAACCTTTCAGGATTATATAGAAAGGGGTAAATAGTAAAAGAAATGTTGTTATATGTAAACAATTTTTGTAAATCCCAGGCCCTGAGGATGATCCCAATAAAGATCGAAACGTTGGCACGATAAAGAAAATGTTTTTCTGAAACTTACATCACACCAGACCGCATCTCACGATTTCTAAATAAATAGTTAGAATATAAGTTAAGTATGTCGGCACGAATTGAGGCGTGTCGTTAGTACTTTTCGAGTGTATAGAATGCATTTTGAATGAAAGAGTTAATTAATTATCCTTTTTTATTAACTTCTGGTATCTTACAATTTAACACAATACAAAACCATAACAAACAACAATCCTTCAAAGTCTGTTATAGCTTTATTTTTGGTTCTACCAATCGCCACGCGCAGCATTGCGGAAAAATTAACGTTTAACATGCTAAGTAAAGAAGGGGGCTTTCACGATCTAACTGAACATTTCTCTATTCAAGTTAACACGAGTTAAAATCTTACAAATATCGTGAATAACCCTACTATGTTTTTGAAGACCAGCCAAACGGTCTTATATCCAATCGTCATTAATCTCCTCTTTTGAAGGTTCAGGCTGAAACCGACAATTTTTTTTAATGCTTTAGCTAATTGATCTTCGATGTTCCATTATTTATGTGTATATAACAATTGCTATTTCTATACCGGGTGATTTTCTTATAACCAACCCCTATTTTTCTCGGGCACTACCTGTTTTTATCGTAGAATCTGAATCTGAAATCAAAAATGTCATTCGACGCACTGTACGTCACCACCGTCCATTTTTTTAAATGAAATCTGGAAGTATCAGATCTGGAGATCTTGGTGCAAGTCGATCAAATTGCGACTTCTTATCCATCCAGAGAAACGAACATATAAAATTCTTTCACTATTCTTGTGTATATAGATGGCCTTCCATTTTTTACGTCAATCATTTCCCCTTTCTTAAATTCTTCCTCATTTTCTGCTCCGTAGCTTCTATCAACAGGCAAATAAGGTCCATAAGCAATTTCAGGTAACCTTCTCCTCTTAAATTGCCAGCAATGAAGTGAGGCGATTGTATCGGTTCAAATCACCTTTAAAACAATAATCGCATCACCGAAACAAATTTTTGACAGACCCGGTTTAGTTGCTGTGCTTTTGCACAAAACTGAATGCATATATATCTATACTGGCAGGCAAAAAATTATTTGATTTTTGATTGATTTTTTCATTTTGTCGATAAAAGAAAATTCTGCCCTTAATTTGTCTCATTCTTTTTACCAGTAATATTTGTTTATGCTGTTTTAAATTGGGGATATCAATTAGAGGTAAATACTCTTAATCATTAATAAAAAACAAGGATAATGGATTTTTCAATGTTTGCTTTTTCCCTGCCAGTGTTTGAATGAGGTTTATGGTGCGCAAAACAGCTGAGGTTATCGTCGGCCCTCTGCGTATTTTCCTTCTGATCTTTCGCGAGAATTTTGTTTTAAACTACAGTCTATAATAGCCTCTCATTGTAATATGAGGTAGGTTGTCAAATACATAATAGAAACAAAACATACAATACATACATATACATCACAATAGACATAGAACTCTGGTCATATTCACTTCCCCAGAATACCCGATATTCCTAGGGGTTTCGGACTCAGAGCAGCTATCGCGGCAAATACGGTTAGGACGCCCTAACCACTATCATTATGGGTGTTTTTTGATCAAATTTGTATGTATTCGGTCAATATCATGGCCAAGTAATTCGTTGATCGGATGGTAAATGAACCAAAACAAGCTTGGACAAGCAGGCCAAAAGTTCAAGTTCAGCACCACGCAGACTACATGATAAATCTCACTATTAATCAGTAATTTTGCATAGATTTCCGTGGGTTGAGCCTCTGTTTTTATAGCCGGGCGCTACCAGTGGCGTCATCTTTTAGAAACTTAATTAACTATAGACAATCACCACACAGCACCCTCCCAATTGTGGAAACTGTCCAAACAGCCGGCCAATGAATCGAAGATGGAGTGTCGCACGTGCGATCAGTTGAGCTGTTAAAGCTGGGCGCACACTTGGTCGGTGGGGCGGCGCGGCGCGGAATTGTGAAGGTTCGCACACTATGTAGGAACCGCTCTCGGCCGCGTTGGTCGAATTTTCCCCCTCCATCTGACTAGCGCTGCGGTTTAGTGTTGATTTTGCATTTCCAGGAGTCCCCACGTCACAATCGTTGGCTCGTCTTTACAAATATGGCAGCCGAATATACCCGAACTCAACGATTTCCGACTGCCTTGTTGCACACTTGGCCGGTAGTTGCTAGACTTCTGGAACCCGGCTCCGCGCCGCCCTACCGGCCTAGTGTGCGGGGTTACATTCATTTCAATGTATTCTTCTTGGGGGTCGGTTCCGCACCGCGCCACCGACCTAGTGTGCGCTCAGCTTTACAGACCCTGTTGCCAGTGGCTGATGTTTGTCGCTTACTCCTTTTCTATTGAGATCTCGTCGACAAGTCTGCTCAAAGTATGTTTATTTCCTGCTTGTATAGATGTGACCTTACGGTTCACTAGCTGCTTATTGGAAGTATGAAACACTCTTCAACCCGTGACATCATCTAGTAGAAATTTAATTAACGACAGGCAGTAGCGATGGTGTTGACTGTCAAAACGTCAGGCTAATGAATCGAAGGCTCTGTTGCTTGTGGCTTGTCTTTTAGAACTGAGATCTCGTTGTCGCATTGCTCTGAGCCCCTGCAGCGGGCTGGTGCAAATTCTTTGGCTGCTGTTTGCAAGCATAGTTGAACCAGTGATATCCCAAGTAACCACAGGTAAAATTACTGTTGAGGACGCTTTCCAAAATGTGCAATAACGAATACAAAGCTTGATCAAAATAAATTCTTTGCTGCATATACCAGACCATTGTAGCAAAAAACTGTAGTGGCCGAGTTAGGGCGTTCGACTCGTATTTGCCATGTTAGCTTTTCAAGGTTCGAATCCCAGTATAACCCTTGGAATTTTATTTGAGAAAAATCTTTATCAAAATTATTGTCAAGAGCTGTATTGTAAAGTAATGTAAAGGGTAGTTGTTCAACCCTTCTGTATGACGGGAATTATTTTGATTTACTTTTACCACAGTAGTAAACACTAGCCTATGTTGATATTTTTTAATTTTTTAGCAGAAATTAATTCATGTTTGAAGAAAAAACTCTATTATATCTCTATACGTGGAGGTTCTCTTCATCAAACATTGATAGCTGGTTTAAGGATCACTATAGACTTCTCGAGGAACAAAGGGCCCCTGGAGGAAGGAAGGGTGAACATAAGTGGTGCACTTTAAAATAGGCCCTCGTCATGGTAAAGCGCTTGACCGTTTCCGGCCTGTTTCAACGTCTTTCAAGACCAAAGAACACTTTGATCATTTTCAACTTCTTTCTCCGGTTTTTACTCGGTGTAATTCTCACGGAGTAACAAGGTGTTTTGTTATTTCGTGCCCGATTTTTTTCCAGCACCAAGGTCACAAGGAAAGCGACATAATAAAAATTGTGTAAAGTATAAATAAATATTAAATTACGTTACGTTCTCGATGCTGGCTTCTTTTTTAGCATTTATAGTTCTTTTCTCCTATTTCTCATCTCTCTCACAATACATAATTACATTAACGTTTTCGTACTCTTCGTTATGAAGAAATATAATTAGTGGTTATATAATGAAGGTAAAAAAATTCACCAAAGTCGAACTTTTTTTGTTTGCAGTGAAAACCAACATTTACCGCCGTTTTAAGAGCTTACTAGCAAAGAGCAGTTAGGCTAATTCTAGAAACTCCAGAGAGCGAACTCATTAATGATGTCGTCACCAGGCAGGATTACTAATTTATCTGGAACGTGGGGTTAAGCCAGGTGACTATGCCAATTGAATCAACAGCAAGAAGAGAGGAGCACATAAATGCAGAACAGTGGATAATTTTATGCGAAGCCCTATTATTATTGCCAGATAAAGTTCTAATCAATTAAATACACGTTTGGATTTCTGATTAAAAAGGTTCAGGAGGTGGAATAGAATAAATTGTAAAAATATCTGTTCTTTTATTCATTTCGTTTTTAAATAGAAATTTCATTTTCAGGTGTTCAAATAAATAAGTTACCACGTTTGGACTATGTGAACAACGGGAAAAGAAAATGTATGTATTCATGTTGGTTCTGCTGCTGTATACTCAATGGACAAATTTAACGCACCACTCAATTTATTTAGTTTACAATTAAATCCATTATCTTTCTACATTGGTTACAGTTCATTCGGTGCTAACGTAGTTAAAATAAACAGTAAATAATGTTTACCTCCTTTCTTTACTTCTGTACTAATCAATCCCCTTTGCACAAAAAGTAGATTTATGCTCTTTCATTCTGCTGCACCCAATGATCGCTTTCAGTTAAGCGGAGAACACACTTACCCGATGCAACGCTGTGCGACGCTACCCGATGCTACCCGACGCCTTGCCACGTTTTGGTGGGGTGTGCACATCTATGAGACGGCAAGCGCACGCCACGTCACATAACGTGTATCACAAATCAGTATCACAATCGCCCCCCCCTTCTTTTGTTTTTAATGCCATGTAATAAGTTGTTAGTTAAATTTAATTGTTTTAAATAAAGATATTCCGGAGTTTTGATAAATTTTCTGCCTAACCATCATAATTAAATCTTTTTATAAAAACGCATGCATTTTTCATCTCGATTAAGTTGGTTTACATTAAAAGAGGAATGTTTTAATTAATGTAACGACAAAATTACATACTTTGTTTGAAGTAAGCTACAAAAAATTTGGTGGTCTGACGCTACTCGACGGTTGTAATTTTAAATGGTGACCATGAAATAAATTATTAGTTAAATTTTATGAGCGAAACTGTATAATAAATTGTTAATTAAATTCATTATATCAAAATATGGTATTTCGGTGTTTTGATAAATTTTCTACCAAACCATTAAAATTAAATTTTTTTAATGAAAACTAATGAATTTTTGAACTCGGTTAATTTGGTTTATTGTAAAATAAGTATGTTATAATTAATATAACGACAATGATACATGTAGTTTGAATAAAAATATGAGTGTCCGGTTCTCTTGTCTTCGACTGTACTCGATGCTGCCCGACGCAAATCTGGACAGTGGGGATCCCGTAGCGTAGGGTAGGGTAGCGTTGCATATCATCGGGGGTAATACAATCTTATGGAAAAATGGACTTTGGATTTGCTTCTCATAGCGTTGTATAGGGTAAGTGTGTTACCCCCTTTAATCGTTTTCCTTCGTTCATTTCATTTGATATTATTCTTAAACCTTTTTTAATGGCTCCGGTCAGGCATTTGAATGAATAATACAGGGTCAGGATCATAACATAATTAGAGCAACGGTACAGCCAGTGCGAAGTCGCCAGGAGATTGAGTGTGAATCATTCTACAAGAGAAAGGGTTCTTCGACGCTTAAGAGAAACAGTGCTTCGCACTACGAGGCCAGGGAAGAGTCGACCTCGTCCTACAGACGAGAGAGACGAAAGATTCATACGTCATCAGGCTCTCTACGAAACCGCAGCATTACGGGAAATGAGATAAGAAATCTGATTAGACAAATCGGAAATGTTTCGATGTCTTCTGGGACTGTAAGAAGAAGGTTCAATGAAACTAACCTCGTTTCATCATAGCTCAGCAAATCGCATGGGTTCAATTCGCACAGGAACATGTGAATTGGACATTGGAAAATTGGGGACGAGTTCTCTTTACCGTTGAAGTGAGAGTTGACTCAAATCTTTAGATGGGCGTAATTTCATATGGAGACGATTAGGAGAATGGTACGTACCATGATGTACGTTTCCTCATATGGTAATCAATCAAGGGGATTGATGTTCTGGGGTGGCATTTCCTTGGATGCCTGCACCGAATTGGTTGTTGTGCAAGGAAGTCTCTAAGGTCATAGAGGTACTTAGAAGACATAATCGAAAAACATGTAGCGCCAATTGCCTCCCATATCAGTGAGAGATTCTTGATAATGCCAGACCAGAGCGCGGATTATGGATGACTACCTGATTTTTCGGGGCGTCTAGTGCTATGGGATTTCAATTTTTACTCTCTAATTTTAAGCAATCTCTCAATAATTTCATCAATAATGACTAATGACTAATGAGTTTAACCTTTAGTTATCACATTAGAATATGACTAAAGGCATGTCTAAGTGTTAAAGATTTGTAAAAAAGATTGTGTTTAATAAAAAAAATAATAAAACACTATTAATCTAGTAGTAGTAATTACTTCTTAGATGTTTTTAAATATTACCCATTTATTTAAAATAGTTTCACCCATACCTCCATGTCTTCCTGATATGCTACATAGCTCAAAGATATCGTTTCGTTCTTTAAAAGAAATATATTTTATAAGTAATTGGCATATTACATGAGCAATAAATTGTAATAATTAGCTTTTAAATAATATTTATTCATGAATAATTAGTACATATTTACATGTATGTCTTTGGGTGCGTTATTATTAACAAAATTACAATACCTCCTCGAAATATAGGCCGTTATTTTCAATTAACCGAATCCCATGTTTCTGAGGGAAATTTCCCACTCGCAACTTCAATGAGCCTTTAGAGACAGAAAAACAGGATACAGCCTATCTGTTTATTTCCTCAGTGGTCAGTACTTGCAAATTCTAGCAATCCGATGGCTTTAGTAAACCAATTTTGGCCATGAACACAGAATGATGAAAAATTGGTTCAGGGAGTTGAGTTGTCGAAACAGCTCAACGTTTTCATCAGTTTCAATTGTTTTTTTACATTTTTATCAACCCGACTGCCTGGTGGGGCTAAAACTTCAAAAAGTTCTTGGGAATCGTTCCCCAAAAGTAACCGTTTATAGTAGTAAAAGTCTAATTCAACTGCACCTTTCCTGGTTGTTTGTTTACTTCTTCCAAACCATTATTGAGACTTGATGTAGAATGGCTTATACAATTCGTGCAACGGGGACGTCGGTGGCCGCAACGGTTTAGGCGTTGACACGTTGCTCATCACTGTAAGGTGAAGGTCCCGGGTTCGAATCTAGCGGCACTGCATTCGAACCCAACACTTAAAAATGGGCTTTTTTTTCAAAAACACCGGCACCTGAGGGTTGATATGGCCTCTGCTGTTGCAAACCCTCTTTTTAAAAAAAATTGTGCAACTTGGAGGAGAGCTTTGAACCAATTTTGTCAAGTAGGACTGACATGGAATCTTTCTCCTCTACTTCATACGTGAAAAATAGTCAACCATGAGGAATCAACTTACAATCTCTACCAGTATGTTTGAATTCTTAAGTTAACGAGAGTCAAAAAATATTGACGATCAACAAATGTTTTTAAATAAGGTGCAATTTGGACTGAATCATATGTATGGGGTGTCTACTCCATTTTGAATCTAAATGAGATTGATGTACGTCTATGTTGAACTTGTTCTATCATATTTACTGACTAATCATAAGAAGCAATAATCTGGAGCTCGGTATGGTCTGGATGAAAAAACAAATTGAATTGTTATCGGCCATGCTTTCGATCATCATGCTAAGGCCAACATCATGGCAAAACCATTATAAAGATATCTACAAACCGGCCAAGATCGGTAAAAGATATGAATAATAAGCGACCTCTTGAGGATTCCAAACAATCTATATTCAGTTAAACTATTTTGTGGGCATGCGAAGTTATGATGAAGAAAATAAGAGAGAACGATATAAAATATCTTTGTCAGAAAATCGTTTTGGGTATGACTTCATTTTTTGTCCATTTTTTGTTTTCGTAGAGTTTAGAGCGGACATAGGTCGGGCTCGCCCTGTTTTGTTTGGCCGCTGGGCTCTTCCAAGACCCTCATTTTAATAATAATTCCATCCTAAATATTTCTATCGTAGGCGGGAATCGCATTAAAACCACCACAGAGACGAAAGAAACGGCAAACTATTTGACGGAGTGCCAAATATAAAAGAACAAAAGCTTTTCATGTACATATACCAAACTTTTTAATCAAAAAAAAGAACGTTAGAATTATTGATACATAGTGATTGGTATATAGTTTGTCTGAGGAAGAAATCTTAAAATCGATTATGTAACCAGTATCTGTGGAACCTCTTAAAAAAACGAAAGAACAGACGGTAAAATTAAAGTAACCCTTTTGTGGGTCAAAAAATCCCGGAAGCGGTAACTGTTTACTGTCGCTAATGACCACAAGAAGGACCTTAGGCAAATCTTGGGGACTAAAACCGAAAATGGCCTGTTGGCTATACACGGCAATATTAAGACCCAGAATAACCTATGGATCACTAATCTGGTGGAACAAAGCTCAACAAAAAGTAGCTACCCAAACATTAGGCAGCATACAAAGACTAGCAAACCTATGTATCCCAGGGGCGATGAGAACAACCCCTACAGGGGACTAAACGCATTAGAAATTTTGCTGAACCTACCTCCACTGGAAATATTCATACAAGGAGAGGTTAGGAAAAGCTCACTTAGCCTACAGAAACAATTAAATTGGAAAAGAACTAAACAATTCTGGCTTACAACCATAATCAACAAAATCAGACACCCATTATTAGAAATGCGGACTGATTACATCATCCCGGAAACAATCTTCACAACTTCCTATAAAGTCTCAACGGACTATAAAGGAGAGGAAGAACACAGGAGAGCATCAGGTACAATGATATGGCACACAGATGGTTCCAAAACATACGAAGGAACCGTATCAGGCGTTTTCTGGACAAGCCCAAAATATGAGTAATCAAACTCATTAGGGAAGTACACTTCGGTCTTTCAAGCGGAAATACATGCCATCAATGCTTGTGCCCTGGAAAATCTTAAAAGATGTTACACTGGCAAAAAATCCCCATAAGATCAGATAGCCAAGCAGCTATTAAAGCATTACCATGTAAAAGAATCACATCAAAATTAGTCAGTGAAATGCATTTAAAATCTCCAAAACCAGGGGAAACACAACAACCTAATGATATCATTGGTGCCAGGGCACAGGGGAATTTTGGGTAACGAGAAAGCAGACAGACTGGCCAGAGGAGGATCTGCAAGACCATACATAGGCCCCGAACCTATTCTTGGGATAACAAAAAGAAATATAGAATACTCCATCGCAGAATGGATCCAAGCAAAACAAAAGGAGAAGTGGATAAACTCTAGCGGTGCTAGACACAGTAAACTTATAATGAAACAACCCTCACCGAGACTGGCAAAAACACTGCTGCAATTGGAGAGGGCCAAACTCAGAGAAGTGGTAGGACTACTAACCGGTCACTGTTATCTGATAAAACATCTACACAACATAGGTATATACAGCGATGATCCCATTTGCAGATTATGTAATGAGGAGCAGGAAAGAGCCACTCATATCATCTTCGAATGCGAAACAACAGCTCAATGGAGGTTTAACCTACCGTACGGAAAAGACTTAGGGAATCAAATTGCAGCAGCAGCAGTCAATCAATGACGTGATACTTCTAAGAAGGATTGAGTCTATTGACTGAACTAAGGAACTAGGAAGGTACAATAAGCTGGAAGGCTGCAGTGCCTGAGGAATACAAACCCCGCTTCCTAGTAACCTTTTCCACCAAACCAACTGTTTACTGTGAATTTTGCCCGGTAAAACCTTTTTTCTAATGTGAAACTTGTTTAAGGTTGTGGATCAGGCAGAAGAGTAGCGGAAAGCCAAGATGTCCGAAATGCGGGGAAGATCATCGATGAATGATTTTACAAGCTCATGTGGTAGAGCAGCGGCGTATTGAGCCGAAGGTCATGGGTTCGAATCGCGCACGTGACTCTAGCTTTTTCATTTCGACCAAGTCCTTATATAAAAAGAATAAATTATTGAAATGATTATTATTTCTGTATATTTCTGCTTTCGTCAATTTTCCAATTTATATATTTAAACATGAAAATAACTTGAAATACTGTTTGTATACAAAATTAAAATTGTATTAGGTCGACAAACAACCTTAAATGTTTACTGCGGAACGCTCGATCTATAATCCCGAAAAAAAGGAAGCCTCGAACAGGTATTGATTACAAATGATGTCGTATTTCTAACTGAAACTCGCCTAAACTTTTGACGTTGATTTGACTCTTATTTCTTCCAATTTAGCTTTTATGTCAGGTTGGGAAGTGATTCATGATCCTATGGGAACTGATCACTTGCCCATAATTTTTACGCTGAATCGGCTAAATTTTTAAGAGCCAATAAAAAGACTAGGAAAGTGGAATTTGAAAAAAAAAGCAATTGGGAAAAATTCTGACCGATCAAGGTATGAGGACTAGAACGAGTTGGAACGAATTCTTCTTGAAGCATGCGAAAAAAGCATCCCTACGATACAATCACAAAGAGAAATTCTAGGATGAATGGCAGTCTGGTGGAATAATGTTGGACAAAAGCATTCAGGATAGAAAAGAGACGTATAAAAATTTCGTCCAATGTCCTACACGCGAAAATTACGACACATTCAAGAAATTTGAAAGAAACCCCCAATTAATTATTGGGTCAGCTAAATTAGAGGGGTGGATTTCCTTTTGCTCTTCTATCAAAAGATACTCTTCAGTGACGAATATATAGAAAAAAGTAAAAATTACAAAAAAAGGCATTCGCCCCTTCATCACCTTCTATTTCAAATGGTCCATGAACTGATGATTTTATTAATGGTTTATATCCACCTGTTCCGCCTTCCGATTGCAATTTTGCTGCTTCAAATATAATCTCATCTGGCAGGATCGGAGCTTGTGTCCCTTTCATATTCCAAAAATTCGAACGGACATTAAAAGCTTCAAATAATAAATCTCCCGAGATAGAACATACCCACTAGAGTTAGTATCAAAACACCGGAAAAACTTTATTTAAAACAATTAAGTTTAACAAACAATTTATTACATGGTTGTGCTAATAAAATTTAACTAACAATTTATTACATCGTTTTGTTCAAATTAGTGCATTGAGAACAAAAGAGGCGTTGCGATTGTGATGCTGATTTGTGACTGTACGTGGCGTGCGCTTGACGTAGATGTGCATACCCTACCAAAATGTGGCAAGGCGTCGCATAGCGTTGCATCGGGAGTGTTCCCCGCTTAAGCACTGTTCAACACCTCCAAAACCTAAGGGTAAATTCCAAGTGCGAATACATACTAATTAATCTACCGCAGTGCTTATTTGAGCTAAAACGGATTGGCAAAGAGATTGTAATAAGCTGGGTTAAGAGTCATTCAGGGGTACATTCAAATGAAACAGTTGATAGACTCGCTAAGCTGGCCACCATTCATGGCACCTTTTTAAAATCAAACTAGCAAAAACAGACGCGTATAACAAGTTTAGATGTAAAATTACGACAAAATGTAAAGATAGCTTTGATTGTGCCAAATGGCATACTTTACCGAGCGTTGTACCATAAACTGAGACCTAAGCCCTGGTTTAGGGACAGGACAAGGGGTAGCAAAAGATATTTTGCTACAGTTACTAGAATTAGAGCTAACCATAATATTTGAGGGCGTTGTGTCCATAAGATAACGTAAGATGAACTAAGACCCACCCCAAACTCTTCAACGTGTGACATGATCGAGAATTTCGTACATACCGTATTCATGTGCGTCGAGTGTGAACATCAAAAGGAAGTGTTTTTTTTCCGAAGCATTCGATGCCACGAAAGAAGTCATACAACCTTATAGAGTCGTTGCTCAGGATAGAGAAAATGTATATAGAGATATCTTTTCCTTTTTCAAAGAATGCGAAATTGATATTTGAATGATATAAAATAAAAAATAGAATATAATAAAAAATACAATTAAATTGGAAAATGAAAACAAATTAAAACACATAACTAGTTAATGGATAGTAACACCGGCAAAAAATATACAACCATATTGTGTTTTGAAGTAGGAGCACCATGACATTTTAAGGGTCATTAAGCCATCAAAATGATTGAAATTGTCAAGATAAATGTCACACAGCGTGTATCACAATAATCACTATTACAATCGGAACGCATCTTTTGTTCTTAATGCANTCTACTATTACATACCATAATAAGTCGTCAATATTTTTTCTTACTTTGAGATTCTGAGCATATCCATACGTTTTTAAAAATTTGGTCGTTATCAATGATTTTCGTCTGATTATCCTCGCTGTGCGCGTTTCGGTATTTTGCCATCCTCAGGAAAGTAAGTTCTATATACGAGGGTTACCGTTATTGCAGACGAGGGGCCAGAATTACTTTACAATGCCTGTTTCAATATATTCTCAAATAAAATTCCATGTGCTGTGCGGGATTCGAACCAAGAAGCTCTAAGATTTTCTAAACTCTAAAATTTTACCGTTGTTTATTTGTCATGAAAATCTTAAATAGTTAAGAGGACAAGTGACACTACGTGGTACACCAGATCTTAGGAAAAATTCACCCATTCATTTATGACACTAAGTTATGAATATTCGAGAAATAAATGGCCAGTTGGGGTACAAACTAAATAGTTTAGTTTCAACTTCCTGTTAAAATAATTTGAAACTGTTACGTTAAATGATCAGATGATTGTTTGAGAAATTTGAAAATTTTCTTCCTATAAAATACCAAGTGTGGTACAACTAAGATTTGATATGAGGATATGCCCAATGGGAGATACTCCCTTAAACCTGATATAATTAATTTTTATCAATCATGGATTAATATGTGGTTTACGATCCAAAATAATACAAAGTATATTTGTCGCGCGATTCGCTTTTAATCAGCATATTCTATTTTAAGAATGAAAGGGCCTCTTGATTGGCTATTTTAAGGAGGAAAGCGTCATAACCGTAAGGGCCAACACAGTTTCCTTCAAATTCTGCTTCACGTCTTGGAGTCGCCCTTTTATCTGGACTTCTTAGAATGTTAAAAGCAAATAAAACGATCGCCAAACACATATTTCTGAACGGAAATAATATTGTATTTACCTTTTTTAGGCTCTTGAATGAGAGGTTTTCTCAGAAAAGGCCATATATTTTCTATTCCACACTTTCGGCTTTAATTGGCCATTATCGTGAGAATATTTATTCCTACAAATTGACACAATTTCTTCTCTATTTTAATTATATAACCAGCAATAATTATTTATACATATGCCTTATAAAGAGATTTATATCCTATTAAAATCATTATTAGCACAACTATCTGCTGTCACATCATTTAAAACGTTCCACTATAGTACCAAAATCAAAATCTGATTCCAAGGGCAGGGTGCAGCTGGAGAGGACAAAAGAAACGATATCTTTGCAGAATTAAATCGAATTTATATATATTATATACATTGGGCTGGTGCGAAAATAAAGCAAGTTTTGAAAAGGCAGTCAAAACTATTTTTAATTTTTATAAAATAAAAAATATTTATTCGAAATATTTTCCATAATACCAACCGTGTAATAAGCGCATTTATTCCGCTGTTATAAAAATCTTTATTTCGACTCACAATAATGTCTTGGAAGGCGTTTTCGGCATCGCGGCGTTCTGTAAACATATTATCCCTCAAGAAGTGATCAAAATGCCTAAAAAAGTTGAAGACTTTAGGCGAGAGGTCGGGTGAATATAGAAGGTGCGGTAAGGTTTCATAACCTAAGTGCTTAAGTTTCCACAGGGTTAACATTGCAACATGTGTCCTGGCGTTATCCTGAAGAAGAATCGGCCCCTAATGGCTTACCGATGCTGGACAAAGACGTTGCAGTATCCCGTCCATTTTGTCAATTTCTTGGCAATATTTCTCCGCTGTGATAGTTTTACCATAATTTTTGTGCAAATTGGTTTAATTAGTACGAAAGTAAATAAAGAAAGTAACTGAAGCCGGAAATAAACTTACCCGATGCAACGTTACACGACGTTATGCGACGCTACCCGACGCAAATCCGAGTCCAATTTTCCATAAGATTGTATTACCCCCGTGCACATCTGCCCGATGCCACGCAACGCTATCCTACTCTACGCTCTGCGATCCCCACTGTCCAGATTTTCGTCGGGTAGCATCGAGTACAGTCGAAGACAAAAGAACCGGACACTCATATTTTTTTCAAACTACATGTATCATTGTCGTTATATTAATTATAACATACTTATTTTACAATAAACCAAATTAACCGAGTTCAAAAATTCATTAGTTTTCATTAAAAAAATTTAATTTTAATGGTTTGGTAGAAAATTTATCAAAACACCGAAATACCATATTTTGATATAATGAATTTAATTAACAATTTATTATACAGTTTCGCTCATAAAATTTAACTAATAATTTATTAAACTCATCAGTCATTAGTCATTATTGATAAAATTATTGAGAGATTGCTTAAAATTAGAGAGTAAAAATTGAAATCCCATAGCACTAGACGTCCCGAAAAATCAGGTAGTCATCCATAATCCGCGCTCTGGTCTGGCATTATCAAGAATCTCTCACTGATATGGGAGGCAATTGGAACTACATGTTTTTCGATTATGTCTTCTAAGTACCTCTATGGCCTTAGAGACTTCCTTGCACAACAACCAATTCGGTGCAGGCATCCAAGGAAATGCCACCCCAGAACATCAATACCCTCGATTGATTACCATATGAGGAACCATACATCATGGTACGTACCATTCTCCTAATCGTCTCCATATGAAATTACGCCCATCTAAAGATTTGAGTCAACTCTCACTTCAACGGTAAAGAGAACTCGTCCCCAATTTTCCAATGTCCAATTCACATGTTCCTGTGCGAATTGAACCCATGCGATTTGCTGAGCTATGATGAAACGAGGTTAGTTTCATTGAACCTTCTTCTTACAGTCCCAGAAGACATCGAAACATTTCCGATTTGTCTAATCAGATTTCTTATCTCATTTCCCGTAATGCTGCGGTTTCGTAGAGAGCCTGATGACGTATGAATCTATCGTCTCTCTCGTCTGTAGGGCGAGGTCGACTCTTCCCTGGCCTCATAGTGCGAAGCACTGTTTCTCTTAAGCGTCGAAGAACCCTTTCTCTTGTAGAATGATTCACACTCAATCTCCTGGCGACTTCGCACTGGCTGTACCGTTGCTCTAATTATGTTATGATCCTGACCCTGTATTATTCATTCAAAAGCCTGACCAGAGCCATTAAAAAAGGTTTAAGAATAATATCAAATGAAATGAACGAAGGAAAACGATTAAAGGGGGTAACACACTTACCCGATACAACGCTATGAGAAGCAAATCCAAAGTCCATTTTTCCATAAGATTGTATTACCCCCGATGATATGCAACGCTACCCTACCCTACGCTACGGGATCCCCACTGTCCAGATTTGCGTCGGGCAGCATCGAGTACAGTCGAAGACAAGAGAACCGGACACTCATATTTTTATTCAAACTACATGTATCATTGTCGTTATATTAATTACAAAATACTTATTTTAATACAAACCAAATTAATCGAGATCAAAAATTCATTACTTTTTATTAAATTTTTTTAACAGTTTGGCAGAAAATTTATCAAAACACCTGAATAACTTTATTTAAAACAATTAAATTTATCTAACAATTTATTTCATGGTTTTACTCATAAAATTACACCATTTTCCTCGAATAGCGTCAGAACAGGACACTCATATTTTTTGTAGTTTATTTTAAACTAAGTATATGTAATTTTGTCGTTATATTAACAACAACATGCCTATTTTAATGTAAACCAAATTAAACGAGATCAAATATGCATAAGTTTTTATAAAAATTATTTAATTATGATGGTTAGGAAGAAAATTTATCAAAACACCAGAATAACTTTATTTAAAGCAATTAAATTTAACTAATAATACATGGTTGTGCTCATAAAATTTAATTAACAATTTATTACATGGTTTTGCTCAAAACAATGTTTTAAGAACAAAAGAAGCGTTGAGATTGTGGTACTGATTATTGCGATACACCTGTAACTAATGTAGTAGAATAATGGTTTTATCTTAAAACTAAATAAATTCAGTCGAGCGTTAAATTTGTCTAACAACGTATATACATACATATGTGGAGAATACTTTCTACCAATATGGTTACAATTAATTAACTGATCGACAGATATTTTTTAATAATAACGATTTTAATAATATCCTTTAGTTAACGATTTTAATAGAATATAAAACTCCTTATCAGATATTTTTGTAAATAATTATTTTTGGTTTTATAATTAAAAATATGTAGAAATTGTGATATCATGTAGGAATAAATATTCTCATGATAAAGGCAAGTTAATGGCGGAAACGTGAAATAGTAAATATGCCTTTTTCTGAAAAAAACCACAAAAAACCATGTTATAAGAGCGCCTAAAAAGGAAAATACAATAAAGAAAATCTAGGAGAAGTAGTACGGTGAAAGAAGTGGAATGAAAAAAACACCCAAAAAAATAATATTTCACAAATATATTTTCCCCTTCCGCCGTTCCTTGCAATTCCGTATCAAATATAATATTAATTTACGACAGTTTTCACTTCCTCGTTTAACTGAAGAGGAAATCTTTCTCTTAAAAAATATACTGTAAAAGAATAGAATACAAATAAGAAAGATATGTTATTATTACGTTCTTCCCAGTTATTAAAAATGTTAGACAAGCAGTTTCACCCTTCACAACAATTTAAAACCACTATGAGATATAGGATTGGTCAGTACTGAAATTACTTCTCTGTCGTTAATCAATTTTAAAAGTTAAGCTCAAGTGTTGACCACTTCTTTAAATTAATTAATCTTTATGTAAGGTATTGGCTGCAATGAAAAGTGGATCGAAGTCAGGATAGCTCAATTGGTAAGAGCAGCGGTGTATTGAGCCGAAGGGCGTGGGTTCGAATCCCGCTCGTGACACTAACTTTTTCATTTCAACCCATACCTTACATAATGATTAATTAATTGAAAGAAGTCAAGTCAGTTTGGTCAACACTTGAGCTATCGTGACTTCGATCCACTCGGTCTCCAACTTCCCATCTCATCCCACATTTCGAATTTTCCATTATTTTTGCCATTTTTGAAATGTGTAATGTATTCGATTCTCGGTTCATTAGATTCGTGGTCCGATTGACCAAATAACATCTTTCAATTAATTAATCTTTATGTAAGGTATTGGTTGAGATAGGAAGTTTTGTTAAAGGATAATTCATGTTTATAATATATACGATTATATTGTATATATTATGGGAGGGATGCTAACCCGGTAGGTGGTCAAATAAAGAGAGTGTCGCAAGTCGGAAAACAGTATTGAGAAAAGTTAGTACTTTGTTGTCAGCCAGAGTATTCTCAATGAGAGGAATGCCCTGCTAAATATAAAACATAATTTGTTGTTCGGTGACGTTTTTGCTCGTTCATCTTGCTTCCTTACACCAATACCGACAATCGGGGACCTGTCCGGGATAAGGTAGATTTGTGTGTTGAGTGGACGCCCTTCAACTTCAGTGAGAGTAATCATGAATCTCGGGACTGCTCAGTTGGGGAAAAAGGCTTAAAATGTTTTCGCTGCAATAAATTTGGTCAGCGCACTAACGAGTGTAATGCGATATATGAGAAGAAAACGCTATTTGTGTCATCAAAGTAGGGTCGGTGTAAAAAAAAAGGTAACATCTAAACTCCGGCAACAATCGATACAGGTTCCGACGTCAACCTGATGGCAAAATCCATTTTTAAACGAGAGGCTCAAAAACAAAATTGAAATTTGCAACATCGGAAATGATTAAAACTTATGAGCCAGTTCAAACAGACCACGAAACAAATCGGCGTACAAAAATCCGCGGAGTCTGGCTCATTCGGAACTGCGGATTCTGAAAATCCAAATTTCGGAATGACTGAGGGATGGGGGTGGTACAACCCAGTTACCATTGTGTTGACGGAAAAGAATGACGAGTCATCGCGAATACTATCGACGCTTTTGCGAAACACGTTGGTATAATGGGTTGAGATGGGGAGTTGGTGTCCGAGTGGATCGAAGTTACGATAGCTCAAGGGGTAGAGCAGCGGCGTATTGAGCCAAAGGTCGTGGGTTCGAATCCCGCTTGTGACGCTAACTTTCTCATTTCAACCAATACCATAAAGATTAATTAATTGAAATTTCTTCTAAATGTAAAATATAATTTATTGTTCGGTGACGTGTTGTTCATCTTGCCTCCTCCCTCACACCAATCCCTGCATGTATGTACAATATATACATACTAATTTGTTAATTGATCTTCGTAAAGATTTGATATTCGAAAAATAAACAAATTTTCCAAAGGAATAAAACAAGTTAAATAATTACGACTTATAGACTGTTTTAAACGGTTTTAAGCATCTTGTCAATTTCTTAAGTCCTTAGTTGTTTTTTCCTTGCGGTTCTCTTTCTAAAGTTGGAAGCTCTTTTTGCTGTATTGCCATTTTCTCATTTGAATTGAAGAAACTTTACATCAACTAACCATTCATAGAACTTATAACTTTTGTTGGATCTAAAACTTAGTGATTGGGCGGTTTCATTTAAGACCGGTATGTTTGATATAATTCTAGAATAGATGATGTACAACAAGAAGATAGAGGTAAAAGCTTATATAAAAGAAAGTCGATGAACTTCAAAGCGTTTTGTGATCACTCCTATGGCCGAGACGTTAGGACGTCCGACTCATTTTGCCACTCTTGAGATTTTGGGTTCGAATCCCGGCAGAGCCCATGGGTTTTTATTTGATTATAGAATGAAAAATGTATGTAAAAGTGGTTTGACCCGTCGTCCGCGACACGGTGTTGGACGTTAAGCTCTCCTGTAATCATATTAAAAAAACTTAAACTCTGCTGGTACTAAAAAACCTAAGTAAATCTCTTTGTTTTAAAGTATGTAAGTTAGTGTCATTGCTGCCAACTCAAGCACATAAATATGCTTTTTACTATTACACTACTAAAGATTGAGTAATAAAGTTGATAAAGTAACCTTGTTTGCTGGAATGTTTCTTTTCTCCAGGGGCATCTGGGGGCCATCGACAACAAGGTCATTTCAGGTTCAAAAACTTCCATTTGTAACCTAAAAACAATCTCTCACTCATTCTTCAATACATTCTTTCTTCTTTCCATACCATTCAGTCAAGCAGGGTGATAGTAGTGGATATTCCTCCGCCACCCCTTACACTTATAAACAACTAACTGGTGGTTACAGTCCCTTTGCTCCCTCTCAGCACGACAGTGCCTAACCCAGTTTTTGTCCGAAACCTTAAGAGGCAGACGATTCTTGGACACCCGAGAAGATCAAGTGATCGTCTCCCCTAGTGTGATGTCCGTATTTATCGCGTTCCGAGTCCCTTGGTTCCGTGCATCAACCATCAACGTGTAGTATGAAATAATCTAGGTTAAAGCCATGATCACTCATGTGTTTATGAGTCACGGTTCTGTGTTGTAACCACTGGTCCCCCAATTGACGAACTGGCTCAGATCAGGAATGGGCATCTCCTTGGTTCGTAATGCCTTTGCATCTATTACCTTGCTTACCTCAGCTCGGCCATCTTTTGTGAGACTTATCCGCCACCTGGGAACGCGACGTGCTGGTTGGAAGCCCCCGGAACCTGTTCCTGGCTGACCAAGACTGCTCACAATGCACATCCATTAATACAGTCTTTGGGAGAGACGTGCTCTTCCATGTTATATCAGGTTGGGCGTAGATATGCATGGGTAATTGCCACTGTAGAACACACAATAACGAATTGTAGAGAATTGTGTGTTCAAAGAAATACATTCGACATTCCTCTTGGACAAAGCGGGCATTTAGGCACAATAGCTGGTTCATAGGTCCGCTGTTCCAGTACATCAGGGGCAAAAATATATTAACTGTAGATCTTTGTGTGTTAACGTATGTCAATTTGTTATTTATTGGAATGTATTTATTAACGAGAATGGAGAGGGCAGATTCCTCGAACGCGAATGAATGTAATCTGTGTACATCCCTGTGATCCATGTATTTATATCTTGAATGAAAAGTGTGAATGAGAATTTTTTTACTTGCATCACTGTATGAATGTAATTTAGTAGCGTGAAAGTAGAGACGCAAAGAAATATCGACTACTCTTAGCACGTGAGATGTGAGTGAAGTATGGTGTGATGTGGGGTGGTTTGTTGTATGTAAAATTAAATTATGTACAACTTGCGTAATAACTTAGTAAATTAGTAACATAAAAATAATAGCAAACAATATTAACATTTTCTTTATCATGCCAACGTTTCGACCTTTATTGAGATCATCTTCAGGGCTCAAAGTGTTTGTTTTCAGTGGAGATGTGTTATTGTTTAGAGTGCCAGTGAGATATCCGTATATATATATATATCTCAACAAAGGTGGAAACGTTGGCAGGATAAAGAAAAGGTTTTTCGAAAACCTACGTCACACCAGACCGCATCTCACGGTCTCCAAACAATCATTAACTAACAGTCACTAACAGCACACTTTTCAAAAGAATTAGTCAATGAAATAATACTAAGGAACTAGGAAAAATATAATAAGCCAGAAGGCTGTTGTGGTTGGGGAATACAACCTCAAATTAAAGAAAACTAAAACGTAGAATGTTAAACAAAATTAACCTTTATATTCTACAATATTTCTTCAACTTTTTTTTTATAGTAAATTGTAAATAAACCATTTTTTCGTTCACTGCCGTGAGATGCTTGTTTCAAGGTAGATAAACAAAAAAAAGGCCATTGAGTTACAATTATAATTATAAAATAAAAATGTTTCAAAATTGTAAGCTGATTATTTATTATCCCCAAAGGTGCTACTCGGGACCTGAACGGCATTCCGCTAACTGGCTCATATTATCTCTCTTTTTGAATGACTGCATTGCTTGGTTGCCTAGCTCTAGCCCTAAATCTTACTCTTCATAGCTCTACCATGGGAAGACCATCTGGGCATTCTCGCATTAAACTCAGGCCGAGGCTAGATTGGCCGCAAACGGTTCTAGGATCGATGCTAATGAGTCGTTGCACCTGTTTCCCGTTGTTAAACGGAAAGCCTGAGATCGGTTTTGTCTTTATAAAATAAGACATCGAATTAAAACCAAGAACTTAAAAGGTCTGGTTAATAGGTTGAGTGTCACATTATTCTTGGAGCTAACTTCGATTTAGACGCAGCACAAATTGATCGACTGCAATTGCAATAATACGATAGACACTCGAGGATAAAATCTGGTACAAAACATTACTCCGTCAAAATATAAAAGTTACCGGAAAAGGTATATTTTTGTGTACTAAGGATGGAATAAAGATTCAAAAGGGCAAATTAACGCTCATATTTTTATATTAAAATATTTTCCTCCCTATTCGCTTGATACGTCAGCTGCCTTGCATAAATCGGTTAACATGTATTTTGCCAGATTTTTTAAAAATTATTAACGCAATGGCAAAAACTGTTATATATTTAATGTGTGGTGATTAGTGACCGTTAGTTGATTATTATTAAAAAATCGTGAGATGCGGTCTGGTGTGACGTAGGTTTCAGAAAAATATTTCCTTTATCGTGTCAACGTTTCGATCTTTATTGAGATCATCTTCAGGACTCAGTGTTTGTTTTCTGTGTAATTTTACCATTCTTGCGTGCGTGTTGAGAGTGAGAATAGAGTTATATGTTTAATTTACAAGTAACGCCATTAAATATCCGATCTGGATACAGCGAAGTTACTACCAAAGTATTTCGTTACTAAACAATGCAAATAACGATAGGAGACAAAAATTATTCAACAGGATACAATTGAAACCATGAAAGACATTTTTACTGACTCGGTAGCCTTTTAGTATAATTATATTGTAGCATTTTCCCGTAAAATTAACCCTTTTTAACTTCAAATTAACTGTTTTTTTAAGAGTTTCAAACTTAATAGATTGTTCCAAATTTACACAATAGGGAAGTGTATGAGCAGACAAACAGCTTAGGTTTTATTTCTTTTTCTGGTCTTTCACGAGTATATTGTTTTAAAGTATAACCATTTGAGCTCTCAATCTGTTTACTGACTTTCTGTTTTCCAGGGCATCAATAATGGCTCTTTCTCGCTGATTGGTTGAGACGTTAGGGGTTGATGGAACCACGGACAGTCTCTCTTTGGGTATTCCTGAGAAAAGAAGGACACGTTTGGTCTCTAGAAATTCGAGAACTGGACTATCAACTTGGATGTACCGATTTGTCAAGCCTCTGTTTGTCGACTTTCGAATCATTCATTTTTATCACAGCCAGTGAGCTATTCCTTTTGTTAGGTAAGTTAAGTATGTAAATTAATTAAACCCCTTGTAATAATTGTACTTAATCATCTTATTGTTCCTTTCCCACCATTATTCGAACGGGGAAGGTCCACCAGCAATTAAATTTTAATTTTTTTCTATTTTTGTAAATAGCACGATATAGGGCAGTCGAAATGTATCCTATGTCGATATCCCAAATCCTTGTACCTCAGGTTGCCAACTATAGAATAGACACAGAACATACAATAGGGGTGTTCACGATGTTTGTAAGATGTTAACTCGTCTTAACTCGAGTAGATCCAGTAGGATCGTGAATGCCCCTTCTTTTCTTAGCATGTTAAACGTTAATTTTTCCTCAATGCTGAGCGTGGCGATTGGTAGAACCAAAAATAAAGTTATAACAGTCCTTGAAGGCTTGTTGTTTGTTTCAGTTTTCATTAGTGATAAATTGTAAGATGCCAGAAGTTAATAAAAAAGTAAAATTAATCAACTCTTTCATTCAAAATGCTACCTATGCCCTCGAAAAGTACTAACAAATGACACGCTTCAATTCGTGCCGACATACCTAACTTGAATCCTAACGTCTAACTGCCTACTACTTTATAAGATAGAGGATCTATCTATTATGAGTGAGAGCATAAGGACAGGTCAGAAATTAACAAAACCTATTTGGTCTGTTAATACCGATATTGACGGTAAGTATTGGTCTGATTTAATTAATGCGTATTTAAGAATAAAAATAAGTGTAAACAAAAAACAGCTGTTAAATTCCTGACTGCCATGCTGGTTACCTACGCCCTAACGGATAGCAATGTGACTATATTTTCGACCTAACACCTAACATTGGCTCTGGCCTGTTAGATGGAGCAGTGTCAACCAGTTGATGATGAAGTGTCCGTCATCATTTTTCTCGATCTAACAGGACCTAACAGACTTGACAGGATTAGCACAAAGATCGTGAATAACCCGATTACTTACGACTCCATGTTGAAATCTACTCTCGAATCCGATACTTACACCCCCACCATTTTTGACTCCGTCTGGAAAACAAAAAATTGCAATAATTGAAAAAGCATGGTATTCGAGTGGTTAGCATGAGAGACTCTCACGCCGCGGTCGTGGGTTCGATTCCCACCGTCGCCTGTGGCTCTTTTTTCCCGATAACCCCCAATTTGAACAACATATATAAGAATTCGTCATGGCTAATATGCAAAGATCATAAGGCCAAAAAAAAAAAAAAAAAAAAAAAAAATGGGCACAGATTTATATGACTAGCGTTCGGCTTGGATGGAACTTTACAGGATATGGGATGTATCTATTATGAATGAGAGTATAAGGACAGGTCAGAAATTAACAAAAGAAATTATCGGTCTGATTTAATTAATGGGTTTTTAAGAATAAAAATACGTGTAAACAAAAAACAGCTGTTAAATTCATGGCTGCCATGTTGGTTACCTACGCCCTAACGGATAGCAATATGACTACATTTTCTACCTAACGCCTAACATCGGGTCTGACCTGTTAGATCGAGCAATGATAACTGGCCGATTCTTGCAAGTCTTCGTCATCATTTTCTCGATCTAACACTACCTAACAGAGTTAACCGTGTTAACACAAAGATAGTGAATACCCTAATATTATTTATGTCGGGAGAAGACTACTTCTTTGCATAGCTAATTGTTTGTTTGTTTGACTATTTAAAAATTAATTGTGTAAGGGATTATTGCATTAATTATATTGAACCATCAGACTGAGGATGTGTAAAGGTCGAGGTAAGACATTTCGTGTCTTCCTTGGACGCTCGATAATCCCCTCCAAAGTAATGCAATATAGTGAAGCCAGAAGGTAGTAGCTGCCATGGGGAAGAAGCCCCACGTAGTGCCCTCTGGGTAGGTTTTGGCAAAGAGCCGGTGCTATAAAAAGAGTAGTCATTGGTCACGATCAACTGATTGACACCTGTACAAATTGGTCAGTTGGTTTGCGGAGATGACTGGGCTAGACCTTTGTTAGATTTTTATGGAATATGGCGCATTTGGAGGAAGAGTGTCTGGCTTCGGCTACAATACATCCTTTGTGGATTTAAGTTAATAAACGTTGTTATGAAATGTGAAGACTTGGATTAAATTATTATCTCTACAATGACGAATTCAGAAGAAAAGCCGATCCAGACAAATGATCGACTCTCCGAGATATGCGTCTCTCTGTCTCTCTGCTATCGACAACTGCCCTCTCCTTCTTTTCTCTAAATCTACGACATTATATNTATATATATATCATCACCCTATACAGAAATAGAAGTCCGGTCACATTCCTCCAGAGTACTCAATACTCAGTCGTCACACACTCATCCCAGAATTCGTACCAACTCTTAACTTTTAATCTGCGTTAAAGAAAGGATTAGTTAAAAAAGGATAATTTAAAATAAAAAAAAGCTAATTTGAAATTTAAAAAAAGTAATTTTAAATTAAAAGAAGATTAATTTGACCAATTTGGAATTAAAAACAGGAAGGAAACTGTACAATTGAAATAAAGCAATTAAAGGGACTTTTCTGAGTGTTTGTGACTGGTGATAAAACACGATTCATCCCATTTACACACGTCCGATCTCGATTTGTCCGAGAGGTCCGGTGAAAGAGGGAATTTCCGAGTTGAGCAACAAAAGGGAAACTTATTCGTAAAAGATTTACGTAAGTTTCTTTCTATCTCCCAGCTCATACGACCCGACTGTATTTGCCGGACAGCTGCCTGTTGCTGGTAACAACAGTTATTGTGATTCATAGTGACAAATGTGTTTATACAAATAAAAATATATTGTGCCATGCAACTCTTGACATTACATTAAATTGCAGTACTTAAAAATTGTTTTAACCTTCAGTCTTTTTCTGAATTTTGGTAAAAACAAAATAAAAATTCAAAAATCAATTAATTTAAAGAAGTGAATTTTTTGCAATTATATAAAATATGGTGCCCTGGTATGGCCTAATACTTACATTACTAATTGTAAAGGATTTTCGTCCAAGGTATGACGTTAAACTATAACCGATTTCTCTACCTTGTACTTAGTGACAATTCCTGTACTTAACCTGTCCGACCCCGTCATCCTGTATCCTTCCCCATTTCCAATCTAGTGCTTTTCTGCGTTGATGCGACCTTAGTAGCAGCCCAACCCACTGGATTTAGTCAATGGGAAGCTTTACTAGCGAAGGCCAAATGAGAAGAAAAGATCACACCACCTTACTTAGTTTGATATACCTGATCTTAAGAAATTACTTGAGATACTTGTACTTGCAGTAAAAAAAGAATAGGATTTTAAAAACTGTTGTACAAGCCGTATCTGCCGACTAATCAATAAACAAATTGGCAAGGGCAAGAACCTTAAGAAATGTTCATATGGAATTTTGATCATAAAATTTACTGACCCTCGCAGAACAAAATGATCATGGTTAGCACTGCACTCTGGGGACACATGTTAAAAGAAACTAGCCAAAGCTGGCACTCAATATGATGAATTAAGTCATGATGTCATCGCCCTTTGAGACGGTGGCGGGTTCTTTGAATTGAAAAATGTAGTTAAAGTTTGCCCAATAGGGTTAGGATCTAATGCTTGGTGTGGAAATTTTGGAAGCTTGATCGGATCAGTTCGTTGACAAAAGGAATATGGAGATCGTTGGTGATGCAGATATCGATGCAGATATCAGCTTTGACAACTTTTCTGCGTCCAAAGGTTAAAAAATCCCAAGTTCTCCCTCGTTGAAATATTTTATTCAATTTTGTCTATTATATGCGTTTCGGGCCAAGCGTTTGGCAAGAGTTGTGTACGTACTGTTTTCTGGCCTTCCCTGCTTGCCAAATTGGTAAAAAACCAATAATCACCATCTAAAAAGTGGAGGCTCACGCGGATAAGGGCGGATAGCGGCAGAGGTTTTTAAAACCATTTTGACGAAATCCCGATCAAAATTGGTGGAAATGAATATGTATAGACCGGACTATCTACGGCATAGTCCAGTTTCTGATGATGGACCGTAGGTCCGAACGTTCATGTATAGACAAAATTGAATAAAATATTTCAATCACGGAGAACTTGGGATTTTTTAACCTTTGGATACGAATTGCTACGAACCGTAAGTTTTAAGAAAAAAACTTTTCTGAGGACTTTTGATTGGAAAAATTGGATAGACCACACAGTTTCACTTTGTATGTCCAAAGTGGTCACAGTCTTATCGTCGTTAGTTGAGTTTGGAAGGACAAAACAGATTTCGGTCCTATAAGTTGTCCAAGTCTCCGGCTAAATTTTTGTTTCTAAAATGTTGTGTAGGGATTTCACGTCAGTCTGCTGGCTAGGTACATTCAGTTCTAAGTATCTGACAAGGCATAATGCTACAGGGAAAAATGAAATGTACAACATTGTATGTTATTGCCTGAATGGCGCTATTTTTTAAATTGTTTTTAATGGTAAACTGTTTTTGGACATAATTCGATGGAAATTAGTGAATTTCTTGTTTAATAGTTCATGCTGATTTTGGACTACTTAAAAAATAAGTATTTAGAGACAAGGTATAACGTCTCAAATTCTTGTTTTGATTTTTAAAACAATTAGGTTGCCGTTAGAGTTTTATTTGTCCAAATTCATCCATTAATGTAAATAATAATAAATATATAAATAACTCCGTCTTAATCACGAAAGGAAAGGGGTTCTTCTGTGCAAAATATTCGTTCTTGTCAGGAAGTTTAAGCCAGCTTATTTTTGTAAAATAGAAATTTCCAGTTTTCTTCTATTACTGCTATATATAGCCTAGGGATTTATTTAATTTTAAACCTTTTGTTCGTCATTTCTGTACCGTTAGGGCTTATGTTAATACACCGTGTTTCACAGGAATCGGGCTTCCATTTTTGTGTGGGAATAAACATTATTTATTATTATGAAAACAATTGCGTGGTTATAAGGCCAAATGAAATCGAAGATCACAATTAATTGATTATTTTGATTAATTAATAATTAAAAACATTTTCAACCAATATAAATATAGAATAGAATAATGCAAAAAAAGTGTTACTTTTTTAAAGAATGGATTACATGATTAAATGTGGATATATATATAAAAAGTGAAGTAGAACGTTGAAAGTACAGAGTTGACACAAGACAGATGCCAAAAAATCTGTGGAACTAATTTTGACAAAGATGTTTTCAGGTGGATTCTTCTTTTATGACTGTTGAAAAAAATATTTACGCCTAAGACAATGTCCCTATATCGTAAACACCCTATTTATCGAGTGATATTCCTACTCGCTCTCTGTATGGAACCAAATAACGGAACCCTTCAATTAAGTGGACATCAAGCAGTCTTTGTCTTCATACCGAACGTACGCTGGTTTGGGCGCAAAAATTAGAGTCAATGCATCAATATTCTGGCCGTAGCCGGGACTTCCCAAACTGTGTCCGCCGACCCTTTTTTCCCCTAACTAGGGGGTGCGCGGCGAACTTGAAGAAAAATTAATAGTTACAAAAATAAACGTAGAATGAATAAATAAAATATTTTTTTAAAAACTACTAATAATGAGTACTCAAACCAAAGTTTTTTTATTTGGCAAAAGCAGATGTTTTGTTCTCCACAGAGATCTTTAGCTGAAACAAATGCCAGCCCTTTCGAGAAAGTTTTAGATGAGTCTGTGCAAATTATGAATTACAGCTGCAGAAGTCAAGACTTTCCACGATAAGACAAACTGGAGCTTGCGAACGGCACGTTTTTCCGCAATGCTGCGCGTGGCGATGTGTTGTGATTGGTTTTTTTTTTGTTTTGTGTTAAATTGTCAGATGACAGAAGTTAATAAAAAAGGAAAATTAATCAACTCTTTCATTCAAAATACTATCTACGTACTCGAAAAGTACTAACAAAGGCACGCTTCAATTCCTGCCAACATACCTAACTTGTATCCTTTGGTCTAACAGCCTACAACTTTATAGGGTATAGGATGTATCTATTATGAATGAGAGTATAAGGACAGTGCAGAAATTAACAAAAGAAATGCATTGGTCTGATTTAATTAATGCGTATTTAAGAATAAAAATACGTGTAAACAAAAAACAGCTGTTAAATTCATGGCTGGCATGTTGGTTACCTACGCCCTAACGGATAGCAATGTGACTATATTTTCGACCTAACACCTAACATTGGCTCTGGCCTGTTAGATGGAGAAGTGCCAACTAGCTGATTCTTAAAGGTCTCCGTCATCATTTTTCTCGATCTAACAGGACCTAACAGACTTAACAGGGTTAACAAAAAGATCGTGAATAACCCTATTACTTACGACTGCATGTTGAAATCTACTCTCGAATCCGATACTTACACGCTTACCATGTTTGACTCGTCTGGAAAACAAAAAAATGTTTGTAAGATGTTAACTCGTCTTAACTCGAGTAGATCCAGTAGGATCGTGAATGCCCCTTCTTTTCTTAGCATGTTAAACGTTAATTTTTCCTCAATGCTGAGAGTGGCGATTGGTAGAACCAAAAATAAAGTTATAACAATCCTTGAAGGCTTGTTGTTTGTTTCAGTTTTCATTAGTGATAAATTGTAAGATGCCAGAAGTTAATAAAAGAGTAAAATTAATCAACTCTTTCATTCAAAATGCTACCTATGCCCTCGAAAAGTACTAACAAATGACACGCTTCAATTCGTGCCGACATACCTAACTTGAATCCTAACGTCTAACTGCCTACTACTTTATTAGATAGAGGATCTATCTATTATGAGTGAGAGCATAAGGACAGGTCAGAAATTAACAAAACCTATTTGGTCTGTTAATACCGATATTGACGAAGTATTGGTCTGATTTAATCAATGCTTATTTAAGAATAAAAATACGTGTAAACAAAAAACAGCTGTTAAATTCGTGGCTGCCATGCTGGTTACCTACGCCCTAACGGATAGCAATGTGACTATATTTTCGACCTAACACCTAACATTGGCTCTGGCCACCAGTTGATTCTTACAAGTGTCCGTCATCATTTTTCTCGATCTAACAGGACCTAATAGACTTAACACGGTTAACACAAAGATCGTGAATAACCCTATTACTTACGACTGCATGTTGAAATCTACTCTCGAATCCGATACTTACACGCTTACCATGTTTGACTCCGTCTGGAAAACAAAAAATTTCAATAATTGAAAAAGCATGGTATTCATGGGCACAGATTTATATGACTAGCATTCGGCTTAGATGGTTTTGGCGGGGTCAAGGGCCATGTAGCTCGCAGTTAGTTCTTTGAGCAGTCCGTATATCATAAAAGTCCTACAGGGTTAACTTCTTTTGCTTTATGTTTCCAGTCAGCTCTCTTTTCAATAATTGTTTTGAATGATTTTTCAAAGGCTACTATTTTTTTCTAATAAGTCAGATGTTTTAGCCACATCCGTTGTGATAAATTTGTTGAAAGTTTTGTTATAGTATGTACTTGTTAGATGCCTCATTTCCACTGTATGATGTATTTTTAATTCCTTTGTCGCATCCACCCTTTTCACATTGTAAAGGTGGCATCATGAGCATACGTTCCAATGCGGCTGTGGTTGTTATTTTAATAGCTCGAATGATGTTAAGACTAACGTACTTTGAATTTTTTTGTACAATTTCTCTGTATTTTTTATTAATATTTTTGGCCACCTATGTAACTTGCATAGGTCACCATGTTCTGAAAATCTTAAGATGCCGTAATGTTCTTGGTTTCCAAGATTGTAGCTATTACACTTCTTTGTCCTGGTGAATGGAACAACAAAACAACTTTGAAAGGTTTTAACGGTTTTAAATAACTATAGACAGATAAATGGATAAAATAAAATCAGATTGACACAGTCGAACGTTAATGCTTCTTTTACTTGCCTACTCTGACGACGATCTCTCGTCCACATACCGAAATTGAATATTTACGTTATGAAACGCTTCCACTTGCCGTCAACGAAATAAAGGTGGCATTGAATGAATAGCAATCGAGCTGGAAAACAGGCTCGCAGCTCTGACGTGCCTCCTGACCCTTGTCAAATCGAGTGCTCGATCATAATTTCACTAGATGGAGCCCTCCGTTTTCACTCTTCGCCGTCCGTGGTCATGTTCAAGGGATGATACCCCCTCCCCCGTAACGGCTGGCCGGATATCCCTTATCCGGAGAATTAACCGTGAAGATAGAATCCGGAGGCGAGGTGTATAAAGATATTGAATGGACATGTTGGTGTGAAGGAGAATTAAGTCGAGATTGCGGAGTGGGCGAAGAAGTTCGAGACGTAGGAGCATCGCAAACTTTGTAATTTATAAGCTAACTTCTTTGGTGCCGAAATGACCATACTTGTCGGTTGACCCAGAAATAAATAAAACCATTTCTTCATATAGACAATTTGTATGTATTGTGAAGTAGTTTTAAAATAAAATTTACAACGAAACGAAAATAAAATCAACAAAAATAAAATCCTTTGATTTTCTTTGTTCTCCGTTACGACGCTACCGTCGAACCAAATATATCCAATTAATAATATTTCTCATGTATCAAATCCAGTGAATCAGGCTGGATCGAGAGTTTTAGGATGAGGGATCAGTCATCTGAATAAGTTTGTGGTTAACACAAATAAAAACAGGTAAGCTGATCGATCTGAGCCGAACAAGTTTTTAGGGTGTCCGAGTTCACTTTGTATCAAAGCGCCCCGTTTTGATCATCCCCGTGTAAACAAGAAGTAACGGATATTTTTGGTTTATTTTCATAATTTTGTATAGTACTTGAAGTATAACTTTGATTGATCTAGATGAACAAAACCAACAATACAATTGCAAAGGTCCGATTTTCGGATTTACTAATGATATTCTGAGAATAAGGTAGATAATCTAATGTCAATCTTAAACATTGAAATACATATAGCACAACCTATAATTATCTTCTTCTAAAAATAAAGAAAATAAATTTCGTGAAATTCCGTTGCCCAATTCTAAATTTTATGTCAATGAGGTTCCTTATCTTATTAATTCTTTTCTAAAATTGTGTTAAACTATTGAAATAGTAATTGTAGAGACTGTATGTATAATTACATTAAAGTAAGGAGCCAGATGTGTATTAAACCGGCCTTATTAAAAAAAAATAATTATAGTTGAAAAGTGGCTTTATCAACATAGAATGTCCTGAGGGTTCGAAGTTTATTACACGACTTGAAATTCCAATCAGGGCAGTATAAAAAATTCATCCGCATGGTCACCCACTGAATTCGAATACCTGTTAACTTTGATTGGGGGACATGACTTTACGATGCAGAGCGAAGGTCGAAACACCGCCGATCGCACAATCCGCATCTGTATCACGTTTCGTCTTGATGTAAAGGCAAATAAACGACTCTCGATGGTAACTGGTCTGATTCTATCATTTCATCGTACATGATATAGGCGTATGATATGAAATTCTGTATTCTCAGGGAGTTGAAGTTATACGCTAATCAGATTGATCCTTGATTTAACATGGGCACGTGTCCAAGCTCATCCTCAACCGAATCGATCGTAGGCTTCATTGAAATGTTTGTAATCTTGTTTTTGCGTTTGTCGCCCGCATTAGATTCCATTTTGTTGATCGTTAGTCAAAACATCGGCTAGGGATGAAAAGATAATTTTTTTATATATATTTGTCATTATATTTTCCGACGTTTCCTGTTTCTCAGGGGATCTGTAAAATACAGGAAGATCCAATTTAAAGTGTAAAACTTCACCATATAGGAAAAAATACAATAATATATTTTTAAAAATTAGATTAGACATTAAAGATATATTTTTAAGCAGATTGACATATCCAATACATTTCTTTACGTTCAATACAGTCATGAACATTAAACGGATGTTGAAAAATCGGCAGATAAAAGAATATTGTACTTTATTGTTTTATGCAATATGAAAGTACAAACCATTTTATTTCTGAAAATATCAACATCAAATTTAAACAATACCGTCTTTCTGTTTTTACAACTAAGCTATGAAATATCACTTTGAGTAATTACATGCTAAATTCAAGGTACCAATGAACATAAATCGCATTTCTTATTCCTGAATCGTAAACGAACCTCAGTGGTTGCAAGTTTTAGAAATTTTCGGGAAATTAAATTATATTAGAAATCTTTTACTATTCAAACCATCCTTATTGCTTTTTTCCTCAGATTAACCACTTCTATCTTTAAATTAATCTTTTTAATTTCGAATTAACCACTTCTGTCTTTAAATTAATCTTTTTAATTTCGGATTAACCACTTCTATCTTTAAATTATTTTTTTTTAAATTTCGGATTAACCACTTCTATCTTTAAGTTAATCTTTTTAATTTCGCATTAACCACTTCTATATTCAAATTAATCTTTTTAATTTCAAATTAACCCTTTTTAACCTCAAATTAACCTTTTTCAATTAAAGATTAACATTTTTACATTCAAATCACTCCTTTTTTAAAACTCAAATTAACCCTTTCTTTAAAGAATTAAAAACTTAGACGGTACGGAATAATAAATATTTGTAGTAAATTCCTTTATATTTGAGATTTGTTAAATATAATATAATTGCGCTCTTAGAAGACTATATAAAAATTAATTACAATGTAAAATTATACAGAAAAATGTATATTTAGTATACATATATTAAAATCGCCCACTCCGGCATACCTTTACTGAGCTAAGATTTTGGAACGTCGATCGAGGTACGCCAATATTTTGCCTTCCCTTCACAGTTCAGGGGTGCGTCCACTTTATAGTCTCTCCCCCGCTCCGTAGCATTTTCACGGCTGAACTGTATGCGATTTGGTACACACTTGGGGAAATTCGAAACGATTGTGATTCTGCTTATCTTGTTTCCATCGATTCTCGTTGTGTTCTTGTTGGCGAGATACTGGACACACCGGTCTGGATAGTACGTCCCAACTTCTGGATTTAACCACTGCGATACGGACCCTCTGATACTAAAACCAAAATAAAATGCATGATTAAAAGAACGAGGTAGCGTCGGTTGTTGGAGAGCCAAGTATCAAGAGCACTGTCGTGCCCCTCGGATGTGGTTCGTAGAAGAAGGGTCCTCCTGACCCGATTACTCGATTTGTCTTACCTAATTGAAAGGTGCAATTCCTTGGCTCTATATAGAGAGCGCGTAGGAATGCAACCCGAATGGGAAATGTACTTGAGCAAGTAATGAGTATTTGGGTCTCCTGCTCCGATTCTTGGAGGAAACAGAGTTGTTTTATTGCATGCAGTTTTGTGTCTCTAGCATGTGTTGAGAGTGAATGTATATTGTGAGAATCCAATGGCAGAATATTGAGCACCATCGACCCTCATTTAGGTCAATTAGGTAACAGGTGTAAAGGGTGACGAGGAATATCGAGCACTCCACTACCCTAACACAGTGATTGGTAATAAATAGGAAAGATTGTATGTAAGAATGCGGGTGAGTAGATTTAGGAACTGATTTCGTTGTGTGCCGAAATAACCTAGCAGTCGACAGTATCCGGTGGCTGGAGGGATAAGACCGAAGGTCTGACCACGGTATGCCAACACCCGGGGAGGAAGATTAAAGAAGCCTGCCGGTAATTTATTGTTTTTATAGTTATACAAAAGCTAGAATTTCTGGTGGATTGCGAGAAGTGATAGATATAATACAGAGCCTACTCTGTAAATATGTGTATATATGTACAATAAATACAAGTGGAGATCTTTTTAAAAAGATAATTCCTACTCACAGCAGGTTGTTTTCAACAATCTGGATTTCGAGCCAACAGCTCATCATCAGATTGGAGGAGCTCTACATCACGTCTCTCGACATGGATTGCAAGACTCTACACTCTTAGAGTTAGTTGATTTAGGGACTTATACTTAGTCTTGCAATTCATGTCGAGAGACGTGGTTATAGAACTCCTTCAAGCTGATGATGAGATGAACACTCGAAATATTGTTAGTTGAAAACAACTTACTGTGAGTAGGACTATATTTTATAAGGTGGGTCAACACTCACTCCACCATTTATAATTTTTACAAGAGCAGATTTGAACCTATATAAATCAGTAACATATAAAANATATAAATGAAAATATTATATATCCAGTTCTGCTAAAGGATATAAATAAGCTTCTTAAAAACTAAAATAAACCAAGGGGATATGTGTATGTATGTATATCGTTTAAACAATAACACTCACAACTTACAATTTGAAAATAAGAGATAAAAAGCAGGACCTAATTAATTTTTTGGTGCTAGGGCTCTAAAGTCCAATTTATTCAAGGGCAATATTTATTCAACGATAAAGTGGGTTGATGCTTACTTCAAAATCTCAAAACGTAACCCAGTGACGATGTGAAAGAATAATAAATTTATAGACCAGTTTGCTTTTAATTAAACCTGATTATAAAAATGAAAACGTGCAAAATGTTTATCTTTCTTAAAGTCAAAGTAGATCTAATAATTTCGTAAGCAATTGAGCCAAATTTCTTCAAGGGAGAGAAAAATACACAGGGGAGAAAGTACAATCTTAGCAAAAATTCTTTAATTAAAATTGACAAAAGTATAATTATGGTATTAATAATCACACGCAACATGCAGGGTCAAAGCAGGTCAGCTGAAGGTATTACTTAGGCACTGCAATTAATTTCAACAATTATATTAAACTCAACCAACTTTGTTTCTGGATGAATCGAGGAATTAGGCAAATTGATAACCAGGGGGGTTGAAGACGCTGCCAGTCGTCGTTTTCTCGAAGAATCTATGGCAATATCTGTTTGTAAACAGCTACAAATTTTGCAAAGCATTTCACGATTGTATTTCAACAGTAGGTGCGGTGTACTTACTCTATTTAGGATTCTGGACTATGATTCGAAATGATGTTGAGTGCGCTCCTGGTTTCAACGGTTGAGCATCCTGGAGTTCCAACCTGATTTCCTTTTCCGACTTTTCTAGCTGCTTGTTTACGGTCAGTATCGATTTTCAGAGCATTGTTAACTCGTTTTCTACCTCATTCTCGTTCTACATCTACTTTAGCCATCATCAATAACCTTCAAAAATTTCTAGTTTTAAATTTTAACCTACTCGGAAAATTCTTTAATAAGTGTGTTTTTTCGGACAGTGAGATGATAAAAAGTGTACGTATGTCAAAACCAATCCTCTACATACAATGCAGCTTTCACATTTAAGAAGGAAGGGGGGCAGAATGTTTGATTGGCATAAGAATATGATTTATGTAGTGAATGTGGGTGATACTTGACTTTCGTTTGAGTTGAGTTTACCATTGGAGTACATGAACAATCGTGTGTAATGATGGAAAATACGATGGAATGAGAAGATTCTGGATGGTATTGAACGATGGAATGTACGAAGTGAATGTGTGATTTATTGGAGTGACTGAGTTATTAAATGAGTGAAGAGTCGTCCCAGGAATGGTGTAAATTTAGAAACGATGAAGCGAAAATCCTTGAAAGAGAAGGGGATGCCATATTCCGAACCCTTCTGCGCCATGGGAACGCTATTAGAAATCTTCTTAAATACCAGGAGAGAGAGGAAAAGAAAGAGTGAGTATAGAAAGAAAGGAGAGGCTGGAGAGAGAGAGAGAGAGAGAGAGAGAGAGAGAGAGTGAGAGAGAGATTGATTAATGATTTATTTATTCTCGCAAAATTTGGTTTACATAAACCACTCTTACATTTAACGAGATTTACACTTATTCAGTACAATTCATTATTAGCACACACAGACACCTAGTTAATACCTTAAGTTATTAATAGTTATTAATTCTATATACATTATTAATAATATCATTGGCTTTTTTTCTGTATTCTTAATTACATATCCTTCACTAATTCATATACAACCATTTTCTATCACAATTAAATATCACAATCGATCTTATTAATTATGTACAATCATTCAAATAATTACATTATATCTAATAAATTAAATTATATTATGTTTTTATGTTTATAAACAGATACGTTAGTTAGTAATTGTCCAACAACCATAGTCTATATCTATTTTTAAATTTACTCTGGCTTGACAAACATATATTTTCATTTAAATCATTATATAGTCTTATGGATTTCTGGAAAAATGAGTTATGATACAATTTTGTTTTACACAAAGGAATAACTATTTTTGAATCGGAATGCCTACTTTCATTTCTAAAAAAAATATATTTATTATACAGACTTTCAGGTACTTTTAATCTCAGAATATTAGACAACATGCTCAATATTTTGAAATCCTGCATTTCTTTGACTTTTAGTACAGATAAAATCTTGTACTTTTCATACACTCGATCATCAAATTTTAATTTTAGTATATATCTTAAACACATATTTTGCGTAACTTGGAGATCTTTCAAGTTTTTGCAATTCAGGTTCGACATTACCTATAGGCCATAGTTTAAATAAGGAAAAATAAATACTTTTACAATACCCTTTTTTATGTTTTGTGAGTAGCGATTAAACATTTTTTTTAGTCTGTACATTTTAGAATATATAATATTACAAATTTTTTTTACTTGCCGATTCCATGATAAGTTGCTTTTACAATTAATATTTTCACGTTTTTGGCATAAGGGATTTTTTCATTATTAGCTCTTACTTCGGGCAATAAGTCATACTTAACCTTGGATAATATTCTTTGATTACCAAAAATTATAATTTTGCTCTTCCTTGGATTCAAGCAAAGAATATGGTTTTTACTCCAACCATCAATTCTTTTTAAATCCTCAATAATTTTTCCAAAACCATTCTCCAAGGCAACCAAACTAGAGCTTATGAATATATTAAGATCATCAGCGTACATCACATGCTTGGAATGAATTATACACTGTGATATGCCATTAACATAAACAACAAATAGCAAAGCAGACAGTGCTGATCCCTGTGGAATGCCATTATCATTCAAAGTCCAGTCAGACATTCTCCCACTATCCACCTTAACCCTCTGCAATCTTTTACTTAAGTATGACCTTAACAACATTAAGGCTTTATCAGAAAAATTCATTGAATCAAGTATGGATAGTAGCACTTCTCTGTTTACTGAATCAAACGCCCTTGAGTAATCCAATGATATCAAAATGGTCAGCTTCCTATCATCTACATTTTTTTATTTCGTCCACAACTTGAACCAATGCAGATTCTGTGCTGTGTCCTTTTCTATATGCATGTTGATTACAATTTAGGATGCCGTTTTTCTCTATGAAGTCAACTAATTGTTCGAATATTAATTTGTCAAAGACTTTGCTTAATACTGATATAATATTTATAGGTCTGTATGATGAACAATCTACATTTTCGACCTAACACCTAACATTGGCTCTGGCCTGTTAGATCGAGCAATGTTAGCTAGCCGATTCTTACAAGTGTACGTTATCATTTTTCTCGATCTAACAGGACCTAACAGAGTTAACAGGGTTAACACAAAGATCGTCAATACCCCTTACATTTATATTTAGGTTTAGATTTAAATCAAAACAAATATTACATTTACCAGAAACTTGTTTCTAGACCAGTTACGTTTTACAATTTTGTGTTGATTTCTAAGATCATGTAAAACGCTTATGTCGAAAACAAAAACAATTAAAACACCCTCCATAACGAGCTTGATGAGTGTGTGATCACCACGATTTTTTAAAACCATTTTCTGTTCAGCCATGTGGCAATTCACAGCCAGTGAGCATATATTTACTGAAACGGATGTTAGAAGAATTATATTGGCAATCAGTCGCCGTGAAGTGTTGTAGTGTTTCGTCGAAGCTGATCACGCCCTCGGTAAAAATAAAATAAAGGGTGGAAGGAGTCCATTCCCTCGACCAGTCTTCCGTTTTCGAGAAAAGCACGCGTTATTTTAAAACTTATTTTATATTCGGGTCTTGTCATTAAATCAAATTTGATATTTATATTACAAACTTTGGACAAATTAAGGCAAAAGCTTGGGCCGGTTACAAATTACGAGCTATGAGCGAGTATTAATAATTCCTCGTTTTTGCACAAAAGGGTATCTGAATATTGCATAAAATAGAAGTTACATGTTGATAACTACCTTATAAGAAAGGATGTGTACAATCCTTTTTAATGCTGGCCTAAGAAACCGCTTAACGAGATAATATAACCCTCATTAATTTCAAATTTTCACTTTGTAACAGTAGGTCTGTGCCCAATTTTTCTTTAAATAAAAAAGTACCCCTTTGGGATTACTGGTTGCGATAGACTCCATTTTTTCTGCTTCAATCTAAACGATTTTTGGGGAATGTACCATTCTTCATACCCATGCCCCAGAAGTTTCTCTACTAGTAGTCGGCTTTTCCAAAGTGACAGTTTTGTTTTCGGCATAAGTCGTGTAAGATATATTGCGATGTCTGCTTTGAATATACTTAAACACCTATATGCTATCCTCGAAAGCTGTAATGTCCATTCTATTCCATCATTTCGGGTTCTGACGACAACCCTCTACCATTCAACAGAGCCACATCGCGTCCTACCTTGAGCGGAGGGGATGCTGCTCGGCTGCTTTCTTAGATCCGAGACAATCCCTCGATCGATTGTAGCTCGCGGGCTTTTACAGGCAATATACTACCATTAAAACCTCCTTAATCTGGTGGAACAAACCTCCACAAAAAGTAGGTCCCAAACATTACGTAGCATACTATGACTAGCAAACCTATGTATCACAGGGGCAATGAAAACAACCCCTACCAATGCATTAGAAACTTTGCTAAACCTACCTCCACTGGAAATACTTATACAAGCCGAGGCTAGGAAAAGCTCACTTAAGCTCCTGAAACAATTAAATTGGATAGGAATTATAAGCAATTCGGGCATACAACCATAATCGACAAAATCAGACACCCGTTTTTAGAAATGGGGACTGATTACATCATCCCGGAAACAATCTTCACAACTTCCTAGAAAGTCTCAACTGTCTATAAAGGAGAGGAAGAACACAGGAGTGCATCAGGTACAATGATATGGCACACAGATGGCTCCAAAACAAACGAAGGAGCCGGATCAGTTGTTTTCTCTACAAGCCGCCCAAAACATGAGCAATCAATGCAAGCAAAGCAATGCCATCAATGCTTGTGCCCTGGAATATCTTAAAAGAGGTTACACTGGCAAAAATCCTCATAAGATCTGATAGCCAAGTAGCCATTAAAGCATTAGCATGTAATATAAGCATGTACAATAACGTCAAAATTAGTCAGTGAATGCATCGAAAATCTCCAAAACCTGGGGCAACACAACAACCTGATGATATCTTAGGTGCCAGTGCACAAGGGAATTTTGGGTAATGAGAAAGCAGACTATTTGGCCTGAGGAGGAGACCAAACATAAGCCACGAACCTTGGGATAACAAAAACAAATATAGAACCCTCCATCGCAGAATGGATCTAAACAAAACAAACGGAGAAGTGGATAAACTCTAGCGGCGCTAGACACAGCACCAAAGCAAACTTATGATGAAACAACCCTCAACAAGACTGGCAAAATCATTGTTGCAATTGAAGAGGGCCAAACTCAGAGAAGTGGTAGGACTATTAACCGGTCACTGGCATCTGAGAAAACAACTACACAACATGGGTATATACAGCGATGATCCCATTTGCAGATTATGTAATGAGGAGGAGGAAACAGCCACTCATATCATCTTCGAATGCGAAGCAACAGCTCAATGGAGGTTTAACCTAACGTACGGAAAAGACTTGTGAAAAGAGCACAAACCCCGCTTCCTAGTATCCTTTTTTACCATTCCATACCATTAAAACCAATCTGGACGTACAGAATCGAAGTTTTGGGTACAACCAAATTTTCCAATCTCCAAATCTCCACTTCAGAACAAAATCGTTCGACCATTGCCCAAGTTCCTTACTTCATATCCGACATTATCCACAGACCTATAAATCCCATTTGTCTTCCAAACGCAGTCATTGATATATTCTCGATAATACTCTGGACTCTCATTCCAACCCCCTAGTACATTAGTTTTCATCCTGCACCTTTCCTGACAATCCTCTAAGACGCCTAAAATCCCAATGAACTCACGATTGCCTCTTTAATAAGCAAATTGAATAGTACAATAAAACCTTAGTTATGGTTGAGTGTTATTTCATAGATAAGTCTTACATCAGTTCGGTCGAAGTGGAACAACTTATTTGTAATTGATTATTTTAAAATTAAAGGATTTTTTCGACGATTCTGCCAAATGTGTGTAAGGGTAAGTTCAACACATCAAGTTATATCCATTTTCTTGGGATAGTGTAACCTTGCCACTTTGACAACAAAAAGCGAATAGTAAATCTCTTATGTATGTTTGGTTTGACAGGTGTGTTCGTAATAATGCACAACTGTATGTAAATGTGGTAATTCCCAGTATACCATTCGCTGATTATTTTCAATTAAACCATTGAAAAAAAACATGCTGCCAGCCTTTTTGAGATTTTTTCTCTGGGGAAAAATCTCACTGCCTAATTTTTTCTAACAATTTTGAACACACCTGCCCTTTAACAGTATGCTTACTTTATCCAACAAATATTATCACTTTAACAGACCTTCGCTAGAAAATAAGCGTTATACAACATACATAAACTTTACCATTTGCGTCTGTTTAAACCAAATTTTTAATTAATGAAACTTAACATAAACTGATGCTGAAACTAGAATTAATAACAGACAAAACAGTAATTATGTAAGGATTTGTATAGAAAAATCGCAAGCCTTTTTAAAGGTCGATATATATATTTATTCTTCATGATTCTTTGTCACTGTCGGAAAAATCTTAATAGCTCAAGGTTCAATCAATTGTTAACAAAATGTGTTCAACAAAATTCATGGACAGTGTTCAAAATCGAATATCTGACCGCGTCGGATGTATATTTAGAATTGGATAGATCTTGGAGATGAAAACCAGTTTTGTTTGTTTGGCTTATGGACCAGTCGGTTCAACCATGAGGGAGTGTAACTTATTGTTATGAGGATGATCTGCAACGATTCTCTAAGTCGGATTTAGGTCTTAGCCTGGAGTAAAAGTTGCCTTATCCAAGTGCAAATGTGAATACTGAAATTATAAGACTTTAGCCTATTTTCTGCCTGTGAATATCAAAGAAAGATCATGTTATAAATACAGAAATAAATTAACTTTTATATATTTTATTTCTTATCTAAGGAACACAAAATAAGCGGAATGGAAATTTTAGGATTACAAAGAAAAAAAGGGAGATATATTTACATTTTAACGGTAGATTTCCACTGAGTGTGGCTTCGAGCCGAATAACGTCAGACCCCCCCCCCCGGCAAACACCGCGAAAAGGCGGACAAGCGATTATCAATCTGAATCCTATTTTTATTGCTTTGAATCGTTACTAAACAATTTAAGAATAGGATTTATGTAGTTACTAGTTTTATAACTAGTACTATTATTGTTAAATTATTGACTATTATTATTGACTATATTATTTACTATTATTATTTCCATTATAATTATTTAGTGGTCTATTGACCAAATTTTTTCTTTCAAGTAATTACACTTTTTATGTAAGGTTTGGCAAAAAGGAGGGAAAATTCAAAAGGTTGTATGCTGAGAAGGGGAGTTGGTGTCCGAGTGGATCGGAGTCACAATAGCTCAAGTGTAAGAGCAGCGGCGTATTGAGCCGAAGGTCGTGGGTTCGAATCCCGCTCGTGGCACTAGCTTTTTCATTTCGACCAAAACCTTACACATAAAGATTAACTTTATTATATAATATTAATTATTATATAATATTATATATATATGTGTGTGTGTGTGTCATTTCTAAAACGCAATTCTATAATAGAGTCCAAAAGGCAGAATGTAAGATTAAACACAATTCATTCTAGAGCAAAATCATCACAATTAATACTTAACAGTAAGAAACTTACAAAAGTAATGTGTGGTGATTAGTGACCGTTAATCGATATTTATTTAGAAATCGTGAGATGCGGTCTGGTGTGATGTAGGTTTCAGAAAAAAATTTTCNGTTTGTAAATCCCAGGCCCTGAAGATGATCTCAATAAAGATCGAAACGTTGGCACGATAAAGAAAATGTTTTTCTGAAACCTACATCACACCAGACCGCATCTCATGATTTTTAAATAAATTACAAAAGTAATATAAACAAAAAAAATCTTACAAAACTAAGATAATTTACCACTTCACCTTGATCGATAACAGCATCTGATAGTTGATTTACACATGCTCAAATCCGCAGATGAATGTGCATAAACACACATATGTGAAGAGTTGTCCATCAGCAATTCGAGTTTGTAATTTACAGGAAGGAGACATCGAGAATCACCCACCGTGGTCGGGCTCCGGGAGCTCCAAACAGGTTATAGGTCAGGCAATCATTCCTAAAAAAACCCATTCACACTATAAGATTATCTATTGATTTGTATGTGCATTTTTTTAGTATATACAGCTGTATACGGCCGTTGCCCAGGGGAATAATATAAAGTTTTATTTTAAACGTTATTTTGAGTATACATATTGCTATTGCTTAATGGAGGGTATATATAAATTAAATAAACATAATTTAAAGTTTAGCCGTGTGCAAATTTTATTCATACCTTCACCAACCACAACTGGATGCAAATTAGCCAGAATCGGAATTATACTGAAAATGCAATACCATCAAGTTTTACCAATTGATTTAATCAATTAATTTGCATGAGTAATCAACTATTGACTCGCTGTTCATTTTGATCACAATAGGGCAAAGATTCTCTTAATTCTCTAATTCTTACTCGACTTGCTTCATTTGTGAATCCCCTTGTTTCGTGATGTGATGATTTAGTAGCACGTGAGTGTGGTATATAAAATACATTTTGCTGATTTCGTTGTGCTGTTTCTTCTTCTGTTTCAATATGTCTTTCATCTCGAATTCTCTTGTCAAGACCTTGGCGGCGACCAATATTTTGTCGTTTTCGGTGCTTTTTATACAACCACAAAATTCAATTCCAACAGCAAATTTACAATGGCATTGAAAAAAGACATAATGTAAGATACATAATTCATAATGCAGCAAAAATCATCTCAATTAATTACAAAACATTGAAAACTGAACATTACAAAACTTCCCTATCTCACTTTTAATTAAACCCAATTATTAAAATTAAATAAAATTCAGAATGTTTATAAATCCAATTTGCAAAACAACAGCACTACGTATCATATTTAATTCAAACTGACCCAGATCGGTAAAACAATGTTTAATAATTCATTCAATTATTAATTGAAAAGCTAGTGCCACGAGCGGGATTCGAACCCACTTCGAGTTGTCTGAGTGGATCGAAGTCCCGATAGCACAAGTGGTAGAGCAGCGGCGTATTTAGCCGAACGTCGTGGGTTCGGATCCCGCTCTTGACACTAGCTTTTTAATTTCAACCAAAACCTTACATAAAAAGATGAATTAATTGAAAGAAGTAATTTGGTCAATAGACCACTAAATATAATGGATTTAATGTTTAATACTGTTTTACATAATTTATAATTATTCATGTATGCATACCTGTAAAAAATAGGTTTTTATTTTATCTTTGTAAAATAAATAAACGTTCACTTGGAGCACTATTCTCAATCCTGGGGGTTTGGCTTAGTGGAACGGTCGTCGGCCACGCCACCTGCCAGTAGTTCTTTTTCTACCTACGTCACTGCTGGTAAAGGTATAACGGTGAGGTTTGTATCTTTCTAGTTTTACATCAGCGAAACCAATTCTGTAGTTTTTGCGACTATAATATATCAGTAGTTTTACAATTTAACCGATTCTGTAATCTTTGCGACTGTGGAGTGTTTATGTAGTTTTTGCGTCTATTGACTCTTCGGTCTAGTGATTATTCGGAATTTGAAAGGCGCGGGAAATCTATATCATATACCAAGACGAAGGCTCGATTATACACTGACAGCTGTGAAAATGAACCCCACTAATTCCTGAAATCTCTCTTTTTTTTAAAAAAATCCTGACGCTCATTGTTTGTATAACCATTTTATATCGTAAGCCCGCCCGGCACTGATACAAACAAAGTGTGAAAGTTTCATCGAAATCGGTTCAATAGTTTTCGTTTTTATCATTAACACACATACGAACATTCATTTTTATATATTTTGATACACGGCTTAAACGAGACTATTTCGGAATGGTATGATAAGCCTTTTGTTAGAAATTTAGGTGAAGAGGTTTTTAAACGACTGCCATTATCACATCTGAGCACGATAAACATTTCTCTCAAAACTATATGTAAAACATTAATTCACTACTTTCGTGGTCCGCTTGACCAATTAATACATGACAATTAATTAAGGTTTTTAGTTGAGATGAAAAAAAGCTAATAGCACGAGAGGGATTCGAACCCACGACCTTCGGCTAGATACGCCGCTGCTCTACCACCTGAGCTATCGTGACCTCGATCCACTCGGACATCAACTCCCCACCTTATGAGTTTTCCCTCCTTTTTGCCATTTTTCAATGGTTTTTCAGTTTTTTTTTTTTTTTTTTTTTCAATTTTGACACTAATTGGTCAAGCGGACCACGAAATTAGTGAATTTGCTTAAAAAGAACGACAACATTCAATAATAGAAGTAACCGTGTAATCGGATTGGATTCTCGACGACAAATGAAATGGCGACGGAGAGCTTACACCGATTTCACGACATTTGAAAAATGACAAAAGGAGGGAAGACTCATAAGGTGGGGTTCGGATGGGGAGTTGATGTCCGAGTGGATCGAGGTCACGATAGCTCAGGTGGTAGAGCAGCGGCGTATCTAGCCGAAGGTCGTGGGTTCGAATCCCTCTCGTGCCATTAGCTTTTTTTCATCTCAACTAAAAACCTTAATTAATTGTCATGTATATGTAAAACACTACATTTTACACACTGTGGAACATTTTTAGTTTGTAATAAAGCTGTTCTTTCTAAAAAACTATTTTTATTCTTGTATATAGAGTTGAGAAGGAATTAACCGGGAATATAGGAAATTATCATTAATGGCCACTAAAAGTTAAAATATCTTAAGGGGTGAACCAAAACAACAAAACCTACCTAAACATTAAGCAGCATACAGAGACTGAAAATGTATGGACAACAGGGACACTTATACGATAATTGCTGCTCTATCAACATTATTAAACCGTTGGAAATATACGGAGTATCCTGCGACCAGATGTCAATACTTCAGCAAGTAATTCTATATGCCAAATGGGACTAGGAAGTCTCTATTGTCCAACGCCTGATTCTCAAGTTTATTCGAGATCTTGATGTAATGTATTGGTCGAGATAAAAAAGTGAGTGTCACGAGCGGGATTCGAACCCGCTACCTTCGTCTAAATACGCCGCTGCTCTACCACTTGAGCTATGGGGACTTCGATCCACTCGGACATCAACTTCCCATCTCAACCTACTTTTCGAATTCGAGTAGATCGCAGTCGCGATAGCTCAATTGGTAGAGCAGCGGCGTATTTAGCCGAAGGTCGTGGGTTCGAATCCCGCTCGTGACACTGACTTTTTATCTCGACCAATACCTTACATAAAGATTAATTAATTGAAAGAAGTTATTTGGCCAATCGGACCACGAAAGATAATGGATTATTCGAGATATTTCACTTCACAGGTTGCTTTTCCGTTGACAATTTTGACACACAAAGCCCCGTGCCTCATAAAATATTAATCCTGCTGTACATTTGAATACATCAATTGGAAGAGCATACAGAAGTTTTATAAAATTCCTTTTTAATTCAATTGTATCTGTAAGCATGCAAATATACAAAATCAATTTAGAAATTAAGATTTTCATTATTTTTAAATACATACTTACGTACAAGCTGCTTACACAAAAGTTGCCCCACCTCATAAGCTTTAAACACACTCGCTTAATTAAAAAAAAATAGATAAGTGGAGACACAATGTGGGCAAAAGCCGCATTACAACCCAAGAAGGTAATTTTTTTATTTGCTGACATGAGAAGGGGTGTTTTTGATGAGCTTTCTTCGCCCAACCGAACGTGTAATCTATTGCATATTGTCCAAATTTGAAGTCAGAATTGGCCCAAAACAACGGGCATCGGCTAATCTTTCTATCGCGATCAGTATTGCTAACCACCTTTTCTCCTGACGATCGCCTTTAAGATTTTCTATTATTCGGGCTCTGCAAAACTCTATAAATGAGTGAGACTTTACTTCACTTAAAGTCTGTAGAAAACACATAGATATAATTGCTTAAAAATCAGAGAAGTTCTGGGAGGACAGAATTATAAAATTGCAAGGAAAGTGGCAAGAGGTAGTGGAATACAATGTGTCATATACTGTCATATAACTTACTGTGAGTAGGAACTATCCTTTTAAAAAGTATGGGTCATATACTGTCATATAATTCTGTAAATAAATTAACATTTTCAGGAAAGCGTTGATTTTGTCCTTTTATAAATCCAGCGACGTTATACATATATCAAGGACAAACGGACAAAAAAGGAAGAAAAATATGGTTTTTATGCTTTTTAACAGATTTAAAAGTGTGAACCCACCTGTGGTCCAGGCAGTAAGAACTGCCCATTTCACCCTACGACTTAAGCCCTAATTTTAGCGATATTTCAATCTCCCAAACAATAGCCTTTGGGCCGAGCTTGCAGTTCCCCTTTCTCTTCCGTTTAATATATTTTCACTATCCTCGCAATAAATTACATATAATATAATATCGCAAGAAAGAGTAAAGATTTTTTTAAAAATTATAATTAATAATAGAGCAGTAAACTCGGGAATCATCGCTATAATAAACAATACTGAAGTTTAAATAAATTTAGCCTGTTTTGAAATGCTAACGTAAAAGCCGTGATTTTAATATATATTTTTTTCAATTAATTAATCTTCATGTAAGTTATTGGTTGAGATAAAAAAGTGAGCGTCACGAGCAGGATTCGAACCCAAGACCTTCCGGTAATTACACCGCTGCTCTACCACTTGAGCTATAGTGACTTCGATCCACTCGCTCACCAACTTCCCATCTCAGCCCACCATTCGAATTTTCCCCCCTTTTTGCCATTTTTCAAATGTCGTATAATCAGGATTAGATTCTCGGCGACAAATGAAATGGCCACGGAGAGCTTTAGTGAAGATATACTTCGGTTTGCTTGTTAAATCCATTATATTTCGTGGTCCGATTGACCAAATAACTTCTTTCAATTAATTAATCTTTATGTAACGTATTGGTTGAGATATAAAAGTCAGTGACACGAACGGGATTCGAACCCACGACCTTCGGCTAAATACGCCGCTGCTCTAACCACTTGAGCTATCGTGACTTCGATCCACTCGGTCATCAACTCAAAGTCTCAACCTACAACCTGTCGAATTTTCCCTCCGTTTTGCCATTTTTCAGGTTGAGATGGGGCCGTGGCTATTTCATTTGTCGCCGAGAATCGAATAGATTACACGACATTTGAAAAATGGCAAAAAGGAGGGAAAATTCGAAAGGTGGGTGGAGATGGGGAGTTGGTGTCTGAGTGGATCAAAGTCACGATAGTTCAAGTGGTAGCGCAGCGGCCTATTTTGCCGAAGATCGTGGGCTCGGATCCCGCTCGTGACACTGACGTTTTTACATACTGGCTTAAGCAAGTGATTCTCTACTACCAGTGACCATAAAGTAGTGATAGTAATCCTCCATGGACGATTGTATTTGTAAACTTTCTTCTTCCACTCATACTCACTTTTTGTTAAATAAGTTGGTTTTAGGGCCGGCAAACTACCTTCTCGCGTTTTAAACCTACTAATTTCTTTTTCTTATTCTCCTGTCAAGGTAAGATATTTTATGACGTTTTTATAACGGTAACGAACCAATCTTTCTTCTTTATCCTAATACTAGTCTCTCCGTATTGCAGAGCCTAGACAATTGTGGATAAAATAACAAAAATAACAACAACAAAAATGATAGTCTGGTTAGCATTCACACTACTCTCTCCATTCACGCTAATAAACTACATTCACACATTCATATACACTACTCCTTAGTACTCGACATTCCTCGGGATAATTCGGGATACACCCTGCCATTCACGCTAATAAATTACATTCACACTAACCCAGAGTACTCGAGGTAATTGGGGATAACTCTACCGGTCTCACAAATAAATACATATATGTGGTTACTACCTATGATATTTTAATAAAGACCCTTGAAAAGCTGATAGAAAACTATATAAGAACGACAGCACTGGTAAACAAGCCTCTCCATTACTGTCAGCATGCATACAGAGCAGGAAGATCAAGAGAAAATGCACTGTACCAACTAACCAGTGACCTAAAAGAAACACTGGAAACAAAAGAAATAGCAATCTGCGCGTTCCTCGACATTGAGGGAGCTTTCGACAACGCATCTCATGCATCAATGGAAGCCTCCCTGAGGAAAAAACACGTAGACCAAACCACATCTAGATGGATTGGAGAACTTCTAAGAACTAGAATAGCTGAAACAAATATAGGAATAAACACTATAGAAGTTAGAACAACAAAAGGATGTCCTCAAGGAGGGATATTATCACCTCTCTTATGGAGCCTAATAGTTGATGAACTGCTCGAAACCCTGAACCGTTCAGGAATAAAATGTCAGGGATATGCAGATGACATAGTCCTGACAGCCAGGGGAAAATTCGAGGAAATCCTCTGTGATATAATCCAAGAGGGACTGAAAATCACAGAAGAATGGTGTAAAAGTGCAGGCTTGGGAATCAACCCAAACAAAACAACTATNAGATTCTGCAAAGAAGCAGAAGAGACACCAACACACTTACTAACAAACTGCGGAGCTACACTAGCCCGCAGGAGGAAGTGTTTTGGGATGTACAATGTGACCATAGAAGAACTACAACCACTGAAACCGGGCCTATTAATCAAGTTTCTTGATGAAATAGGACTCACCGATGTGCTTTAGGCAGAGCACAGGGGATACAATAGCTCTTAAAGGGCGCAGTATACCATACCCTGAAATATTACATCTACATCTACATCTACATCTACATCTACCACCTATGCTATACGGTAACATAACCATATTATACCACGTTACGCGCTAGGTGCCACCACCGGTTATGGAATGGTCTCGCCATCCACTCTGCAGCCAATCAGATTAGAGCCTGTTCTTATATAAGCAGGGTCACTGCCCCACCAACTCCAGACACGTCTCACTCATACCTCGAGACTCGTCTACCCGACGAGCTCTCCCCAATTACTAATGGAGCACCGATAACGACAACGATGACAGCAAGAGTACTCTCAGCATTAGCCTGAATCTCGCCTTTTCAACACAGCCGACTTGGCTAAACTGGCCAACTGCTGCACCTGAGTTCATTCAACCGCTGCAGAGTCAACCGACTCATGGCCCCCGGACTCCAGCCAACGGCACACCCACGATCCCGGCCTCGATTCATCGTCTGGACGCTACAAAACCAACACCACCCCTTGTCAGGGCCACCAACAACTCCCAGTCACTAAAATATATACCAACAAATAACACATAGTACATACAGGAACAGAGATCTATATACAATTCAGCGATATGTGCCTGCTGCCGAGCGTCAAGTCCACGCATAGGTCAGTCGGTATGTCGTATCTCTTTGCAGTGCGGACTTAGTTCTTTGCAGTCTGATATTATATGCTCTACGTCAGGGGTGCTCAAACTTGAACTGCTGGCGATCTACCTCAATATTTTTAGACTACTTACGATCGACTCTGAGAGGCTGCAAGTGTGTGTGATGCAGGGTTGTCGTACATACACGATACACCCTACCTACCTAGGTAGGGTGTACCGTAGCATATATAGATATTAGCTTTCTGCACAATATAGGTACATTATTTTAGTCAAGGTTTGGGTTAGGTTTAGTTAGGTTCTTCTCTACAATATCAATGAAAAAACTCATAGTTATTCAAAATTGCGAGTTTATTGGTTGTTACAAAACAAAAGAGTTACATATGGTGTTAAACTTAACTAAGGAGTGGCTTTGGATGTTGAAGCGTGGCACTGCATGTCCTCAGCATACTTTTCATAAGATGGTACGTAACCACTGAGTGCTAATCGCAAGCATGATGACATATGATCGTCAGTTAGTCGATTGCGATATATTGACTTAATTATCTTCACTTACTTTTCGTTTTCTTAATTCACTCTGTGGCGGAAAATCCTTTTCATAGTTTTTATGAACCGTTTTATGATGCTTCTCTAAGTTACCACGCTTAGGTATTGCAACTGACGCACGACAAATAACACAAATGCACTTATCCTTCACCATACAAAAGAAAAATTCTTCCTCCCAATCCTTATTAAAATGATACGTTTTAGATTTCACTGCACTCATTTTCCACTATTTAATAATAAACTTTGTATCGACGTAGTATCGCCATCAAGTTACAATTCAGAATGACTCCAATTCCTGCAGGCACAACATTTATATCGGCGTGAACGAAAGTCTCGAATGTTCCCGTCAAACGCGCCGCCCGAAACTAGACTGTACTGTCTCTCGTTGTTTCTAGACTAGACTGTACTGTCTACTAGTCTAGAAACAACGCGGCTTTTCTTTGACAAGTGCCGCGCGTTCCTTTGATAAAGCCACCTTTTGCCGCAAGCAGTGTTATTTTATTACGTAATACATTTTTGTAGTTTAGTTGCCTACCTACTTATTAAAAATTTTTTTCTTCTCGAGATCTACTCAAAAAGCACTCGCGATCGACCGTTTGAGCACCCCTGCTCTACGTGGTCTCACCACTCACCTATGCGCAACCTGGATGACCCTTTCCCTTCTATACCCAGCCTCCGCAGACTAGGGACCAATGCCTTTTTTTAAATTTATATAATTTAGATGTGTTTCTTTCGTTTCAGCGGATGCTCCATTCATTTCCATAGCATTAGCAATCTTACTCAAATTAAATACAGTTTCTTCTATTCATTCTTCTACTTTCCATCACCCTTTAGACATATTGTACAATTAATCTAATTGTCGGAGTACTCATATTACACCATAGGCATTCTCACATTGGACATTCATTCAAATAAATACATTGAAACTGAATATGAACGAAACCAGATATCTCTCAGTACTATGTATGTGGGAATAACCAATGATGACGTGCGAGAGGTGGGGACGAGAACAACGTCAGAGAAGAATCAAGAATGTTATCAAGTTAAGACGCGTTTTGTTGATGTGTTAATGTGAAAATAAAAAGAAGTTTAAAAGGAAGAGTCACAGTGTTTTCTTCCAAAGCCCACATGTATACAGAATAAAACAGCCCCGTTTGTTCCACAAAATCGGATTAGAGAATTATCACTTAAGTTGGACACTGAGCAACCTTGATCGTTGGAACACCAACTATTACACTACAAACAATTACTGCTGCTCCTGCCTCCAGTCTATTGATATTTATAGTGTTGCAATTGGTTTCCGGTTATACATATTTTAAGCTCTTCGAGCAGGTTGGGCCATTTATTTAGAGGTTGTGCAGGGTCGAAGTCAAGGGAGGATATAGATTGGGTCATTTTTTGTCTTGAAATAACATTTTCAGTCTATGATTCTTTTATTTTAAAATGCTGTTTCTAGGTTGCATGCAACTTCATTGGGAGTAGAGATCAAAAGGGAATAATTTGCATAACTTCTATTACTAGAAGCTAAGTACACTTTTGCTAAGGGACACACATGTTTCTTTAAGAACTAGCTAAATTTGCTATAACTTATTACCCCTAGCTAATTAATTCCTTGAACAATTTTCAGCCGTCTCGTGCGCATATAAATAATTAATACTTACTCTTATAAATTGTTAACCAGCCAAATTTAAAACATTCAACACTTTTTCCTGTCTTTTTTGTTCTGAAATTTCAACTTTTTCTGGTGGAGTATTTTATTTTTAAAATACTCTCTATTGTTTGCCTTACAGTAAAAGGATATTAACACGGGGCTTTTAATTATTTGGTAGCTGCAGGTCATTTTACACAGACACTAATTTCTTTTCTCTGCTTTTACGCTAATTAAGGTGTTTTTTAAATTAACACCGCCTCGACAGTCATCAACTTGATGATATATTACAAAAATAGAACATTAAATATACATAGTTTACGATCGTGTTACTATTGAAATTAGAAAGATGAATTTAAAAGCTCGCAATGTAATCTTTCAGCCATGTCTGACTGAAAAATAATAAAAGTACACTTTAGAGGTCATATCAACCCTCTGGGTGCCGGTGTTTTTGAAAAAAAAAAAAAATTGTAAGTATGTCGGGTTCGAATGTATGGCCGCTGGATTCGAACCCGGGACCTTTACATTACAGTGATGCGCGCCGTGCCAACGTTAAACCGATGCGGCCACCGACGCTCCTATTATTATTATTATAAATGTACAAAAACTTTATGTTTTGAACGAAAATTTATACACGATAATAACGTAAAACTGTGTCGTAAACTTTCACCACTTCTCCAGTGTAGTATAAAAAAATACCGTCCTGTGAAAAATTGTTATTTTTATACATTATTGCAACGCGTAGGTAAGATGATTAATTTTTGATTATTTTTAGTATTAACAAATGTAAAAGTGGGATTTTCTTTCCCAACTAAAATGTTTAAATGTTGTACAAGGTTTGTAAAAGTTTATACTTTTTTCCCAATCTGCCATTTTTTTTATTTGTCGTTAATAAAAATATCGGGTTTTCGAGTTTGTATTCAGAAAAAGGTAATTCAAATCAAAGGCTCTGGAGTAATCGTAGTACCTATATAAATGTAAGTATGATATATCTTTCTCTCAGATTGGAGTCCACGGTACCCAGTCGTCTATTGTCGAGATCGTTTCACCGAAATACTTCTATAGAACTGTTTATAATATATGAAACCACGGCTCGCCTACGACATTGCTCGGATTTTAGTTTTGGAAAAATTGCATCCATTTTCTATGTATGAGGCAAAATGGGGCATATATCTGTAAAAGGAATGTCCGAACTCCGAAGTATTCCTTTGTCGTATCCATTTCATTTGTTATCTACACTCCAATGCATTAGGCAAAATGAACATAAACTAAATAATTATTCTTTTTATATAAGGTCTTGGTTAAGATAAAAACGTCAGTGACAAGAGCGGGATTCGAACCCACGACCTTCGGCACAATACGCCGCTACTCTACCACTTGAGCTATCGTGACTTCGATCCTCTCGGACACCAACTCCCCATCTCAACCTACAACCATTCGAATTTCCGGGTTTTTTTTTGCCATTTTTGAAATGTGGGGTAATCAGGATTCTTTTCTCGGCGACATATGAAGTGGCCCGGGAGTTGCTTTCAATTAATTATTCTTTTTATGGAAGGTCTTGGTTAAGATAAAAAAGTCAGTGTCACGAGGGGGAAAATGGCAAAAAGAGGGAAAATTCGAATGGTTGTAGGTTGAGATGGGAAGTTAATGTCCGAGTTGATCGAAGACACGATAGCTCAAGTTGTAGGACAGCGGCGTATTTAACCGAAGGTCGTAGGTTCGAATCCCTCTTGTCACACATATTTTTTTATCTCAAACAAAACCTTACATAGAAAGAATAATTAATTGAAAGAAGTAGCATGGTCAATTGACCACTAAAACGTAACTGAACAAACTAAATAAACACTCAGATAATACGCAGTGTTATGTTTTTTTACTGTTAAATGTAATTTATAATTTAAAAGTAATTGTATTACTTTGATGGATCTACAAAGGAGATTGACCTGTAGACAGCTGGTAATGTTCTGGCGAGTAGTTCTTTCGGCAACTCTCAAAAAGAGATATCTAACATTACCATATACAATAAAACAGCCATGTTTTCTCCAAGCATCGGAAATAACCAAATACCTGATGCCGTGCGCAAACACAATCTCATTTCGACCAAACGACTAAGTGGGACACCGTGAACAATTTTTCTTCCCTTCTTCAGATTTCGAGGTAGTGTCAATAAAGGATATTACAACCATAAAAATCCAGGTCATCATCTGGCTTGTATGAGAGTCTATAAAATAACAAGTTGTGTTCGTATGAGATGGTTTGAACCTTTACAAGATGAGTTTTTTTTAATATTTCGTGCTTGTTTTGACAATAACTCACTGACACCTAAATTTTTATTTCCGAAAGGGCTAAAATCTTCTATTGTAAAAAGATAAGAAAGTTTCTTATCAAAAACCCGATTCGATAAATTTTTTCAGGTTTGGGTCAACCTATTTCCGCTGGGGTAAGCTTCTTCAAGGAGGTAGATCTAACTATCCATCTTTCCAAATAAAAACTGAAGTGTAAAAATCAGGAAAAAATTTAAAATTTTCGAAAGTAAGGCAAATGAGAAAATTACTGTACTTTTGCTGTAAGTACAGCATGAAAATCGGAATGTGTGTATGAAGCACGATTGGCTATTTTTCTGCAATAGGTTATGTAGTCGGGAAGAGCAACAAAACGTAAAAATATACGTACACTGATGCACAAAATTAACGCACTTACTCGATGCTACACTATGCCACGTTACCAGAAGCCACCTATGCAAATCCAAAGTCCATTTTTTTCCATAAGATTGTATTAACCCTGTGCACATCTGCTCGATGCCACGCAACGCTACCCTACTCTACGCTACGCGATCCCCACTGCCCAGATTTTCGTCAGGTACCATCGAGTACAGTCGAAGACAAAAGAACCGGACCCTCATATTTTTATTTCAAACTATATCTATTAATGTCGTTATATTCATTACAACAATCTTATTTTAATATAAACAAAATTAACCGAGATCAAAAATTCATTAGTTTTTATTTAAAAATATTAATTTTAATGGTTTCGCTCATAAAATTTACCTAACAATTTTATTCATGGTTTTGATAAAAAAAATTACTCCATTTTTGTCGAGTAGCGTCAGAACAGGACACCATATTTTTTGTAGTTTATTTCAAACTATGCTTATGTAATTTTGTCAATATATTAATTACAACATTCTTATTTTAATATAAACCAAATTAAACGAGAACAAAAATTCATTAGTTTTTTATGAAAATTATTTAATTACGATGATTAGACAGAAAATTTATGAAAACACCGGAATAACTTTATTTAAACCAATTACATTTAACTAACAATTTATTACATGGTTGTGCTCATAAAATATAACTACCAATTTATTACAACGTATTGCTCAAAATAATGCATTAAGACCAAAAGAGGCGTTGCGATTGTGATACACACTGTGTGACGTGCGCTTGACGTCGCATAGATATGCACACCTTACCAAAACGTGACAAGGCGTCGGGTAGCATCCGGTAGCGTTGCACGGCGTTGCATCAGGTAAGTGTGTTCCCGGCTTGGGCTCATTCGAAGATTTGATGTAACCTGGTAACCTGTCCCACCTACGAAAACCTTGTTGATCGGCCAGCTCTTTTTTCAGGTCTGCTATCTATCAAGGAAAGACATCGGGACGATTGCTCACTCCGAGCTCAGTCCTCGCTTACCTTTTCCTTGTTTAAAGACTTGTCTCACCCCCACTTGTCAGACCTTACTTAATCACAGAGAAAGAACCTTAATTCCCTTAATCTATCAAACTTTAGATGGCTATTAAAAACCCGTTGCGAGGCCCTTAACTTGAACTCTGCACTTTGGTTGAGGGGCAAAGAGGGGTTATGTGCCCTTTTGCAATTCTCAATCTGTGGAAACAACACTTCATTTTATGACTGAATGTACAATTTGGGATAGATCAGGTTGTTGTAATTGGGATCTTTTACCCCTCAGAAACACGCTGTTAAATCTGTTGGATGGCTCAGATGTACGGGCGCTCACGCAATACGTCCGCCACGCCTGGAAATTCAAGCGAGATCAAAAATTCATGAGTTTTTGTAAAAATTATTTAATTATGATGGATAGGACGAAAATTTATCAAAGCACAGAAATAACTTTATAACAATTAAATTTAACTAACAATTTATTACATTGTTATGCTCATAAAATTTAACTAACAACTTATTACATGGTTTTGCTCAAAATAATGCATTAAGAACAAAAAAGGGGTTGCGATTGTGATACTGATTTGTGATACACGCTGTGTAACTAGGTGGCGTGCGCTTGACGTGGTATAGATGTGCACACCCTACCAAAACGAGACAAAGCGTCGGGTAGCGTCTCATAACGTTGCATTGGGTAAGTGTGTTTCCAGCTTTAGTTGTCCCAAATGTCGACTTAATTCAAATCTGGACTTCGAGCTGGCCACATCAAACACTCAATTCCAATCTCATTCAGGTAGTCATCCACAATACGTCCTCTAGGGGGTCTGGCATTATCCGGCATTGGCAAAATCAAAAACCGACGTAGAGGGGGGCAAATGGCATTACATGTTCTTCAATTGTCTTGTAATTACCTCTGTGAAGTTAGAATTTTTCCACTCACAACAACCAAATCAGTGCCGGCGCCCAAGGAAATGTCACCCCGAGAATATCAATGAGCAACCATGGAATACCGCCTGAGAAACCATACAGCATGGGGCGTACCTTTCCCCTGAGCGTCTCCATAGGCCAACTCTCTTCTCATCTGTGAAGAGAACTCGTCTTGTACGAATTGAAGCCTGGCCATTTTCTGAGCTGAGCTAAGAAGAGGTCCACGGGCCGGGTGTGCCCTGATTAGCATTCATTGAGCCTTCTTCTTACAGTTCTGGAGTAACGAAATATCTCTTGTCGTATCAGATTTCTTATCTCATTTTCCGTAATGCAGCAGTTTCGTAGAGCTTGATGACGGATGAATCGAACAATTGATTTTGTAAATTACGTCAGATTTAATTGTTTCTCTAAACAAATAAATCTGACGTAATTTACAAAATCAATTGTTTAAACTGTCCGGCAACTTACATCGGTCTTACATCCCAATATCTGGATAAGAGTGTAAAGCAACTTATGTATGATTTGACAGGAAGAACAGATAATACTGCTCATAACTTAGTGCTAAAAATAGAAAAAACTAAATAGAAAAGAAGTAGCCGATAAAATAATTAAAAGCTTTGACTTCAAGACGAAGTTTTCGAGTAAATATTAAAATTATAGTCTGTGGTTAAAGATGTGTTTTCAGTTTATCAAGGCCTGTTTACAGTTGATCACTTTCTGAGAAAACTTTTGACAAGTAAGTCGTAATGATATCGTTATAAGAGAGTTGTTATGGCTAAAGACGTGAAAAGGTGTCTAAACAATAGCAGCATCAAAACTGGCATAACAGAGGTTGTCTTCATGGAAGGGCGTTCAAAGACAGGGCAATTTTAGACGGCCAACCCGAAGGAATTTAGCCCACAACTTGGGACGTTTGTTACTTTCTTCCTTCGGTCCCTGGTTGCCAATAAAACCTGCCACTTTTCCCCACTTCGGCATAGATGTTTCATCGATTTTCCTAATAAATTACTCAAGTTTTGTTTCTGCGTGTTGTTTTCTTCACCTGACTCATTGTGTAGAATATTTCAAATGAGGCGTATAATGTGTCAAACTGTTAAATTTAATCCTGATTCGACTGCTCCGTTTTTGAACAAGATAATGGCGAAACTGCCAGTTAAAGGAATGACATAACATACACATAATTAAGCTTTAATCCAAATCAATTTCGAATCGCGAGACTTTTATAATTAATACGACCGCAGGGAGGGATCCATAGCATTTCATCTGTTTGTTACTGTTAATTGATCTTTTTAAACGGTGTAATGAACATGTTTCTCTTATCTCAACTTTAAATCTTATAAATCCATAAATCGAGATATAATTGTGTCAAACAAAATGAAACTTGTTAATTCTTGATTTTACAGATGTTTTTTTTTAATGTAACATTTAGGTTGCTAATTAAAAATTACATTGATTATTCTTATATAGTTATAATTATATTTAAAGCAATTGCATTCTTAATGCACTATTTTGAGTAAAACCTTGTAATAAATTGTTAGATAAATTTTATGAGCACAACCATGTAATAAATTGTTTGTTAAATTTACTTTTTTAAATAAATCGATTAGGTTTCGTGGTCAGTTTGAAAATTGGCAAAAAAGGGGGAAAATCTAAAAAAAAAAAGTGTGGATGAGATGGGAAGTTGGTGCAAAGTGGTAGAGCAGCGGCGTATTTAGCCGAGGGTCGTGGGTTCGAATCCGGCTTGTGTCACTGGCTTTTTTGTCTCAACCAAAACCTTAATTAATTGCAAAGGTTTTAAATAAAGTTATTCCGCTGTTTTGATAAATTTTCTACCTAACCATCATAATTAAATAATTTTTATAAAAACTCAAGAATGTTTGATCTCGTTTAATTTGGTCTACATTAAAATAAGAATTTTGTAATTAATATAAAGACAAAATTACATATACGTAGTTTGAATTAAAATGCAAAAAACATGAGTGTCCTGTTATGACGCTACTCGACGAAAATGGCGTAATTGTATGAGCCAAACCATAAATTAAATTGTTAGTTAAATTTTATGAGCAAAACCGTGTAATAAATTGTTAGTTAAATTTATTATATAAAAAATTGGTATTCCGGTGTTTTGATCAATTTTATTATAACCATTAAATTTTTTTTTTTTTTAATAAAAACTAATGAATTTTTGATCTCGGTTAATTTGGTTAATATTAAAATAAGTATGTCGTAATTAATATAACGGCAATAATACATGAAGTTTGAATAAAAATATGAGTGTCCGGTTCTTTTGTCTTCGACTGTACTCGATGCTACCCGACAAAAATCTGGACAGTGGGGATCGCAGAGCGTAGAGTAGGGTCGCGTTGCATAGCATCGGGCAGATGAGCACAGTGGTAATCCAATCTTATTGAAAAATGGACATTGGATTTGCGTCGGGTAGCATCGGGTAGCTTCGCATGGCGTAAGTGTGTTCCCGGCTTAAGCGACGTCAAGTGCACGCCACGTACAATCACACACCATCTATCACAAATCAGTATCACAATCGCAACGCCTCTTTTGTTCTTATTTTGAGCAAAACCAAGTAATAAATTGTTATTTATTTTTATGAGCAAAACCTTGTAATAAATTGTTTTGTTAAATTTTATGCGCACAGCCTGTTATAAATGGTTAAGTAAATTTAATTGTTTGAAATAAAGTTATTGCGGTGTTTTGATAAATTTCTGCCAAACCGTTAAAATCATAGTTCATCACATATAGTTTGAAATAAAAACATGAGAGCATTCATACTTTCGCTCATAAATGATTTTAAGATCATCTTTCTGTAAATCTTCGTCGACCGCAATTTCTGTTGATTTTCGAGTCATCAATCGTTTCAGGAAGGCCATATTGTCTCATTGTCATTCCTTAGTTTTCAATGGGATCTCGAAAGGTGGACAGTGCTGTAGTTTCATTAGAGTTAGAGCTTAATTGATCTTTAAATTGTTCCCAAAGCATCGGCGCATCTATGTCTCCGCTCGTTATTAAATAATCCAAGAAATGCCTCCATCCATTTGGCTTAGCAACATTGCTCATCCTTTGGAACAAATTTTCCGATTCGCACAATCCTGCTTCTCTCGCGGCCTCCAGTTGCAAGTTGAATATTGAACTCCTTTTATCATGCGCAATTCATCTAAACTTGTAATAGCTTTAGGCGTTTCGACATCCCTGAGTGAAATGATGTTCAATCGTGCCACAACTTTACAATTGTTTTTACGCACATGTCAAATCTTTTGCTCTGTTTTCCACGTATAATACAATGGAATTTGTGAAAACATCTATTGCCGAGCATTGTAATCTGTTTTATTCAATTCAAAATAAGCTAATAATTTGGTTCTTGCTTTATTCGAGTCAATGCTTCATTTTCCTTTCCATCTGTAAATGTAATATGATTTTGTCCGGGCAAATGAATAGGCAACGTTGTGCATGCATTGGTAATTACATTAAGTGCCACGCATATTCCATTGCATTTACGTATCTAGAATCTATGTATGATTGAACTTCATCGAGAATATCATGTTTACTAACGGTGATACGTGCTCTATTATGATTTTTATATTTGTGAATGCAATTGATACTCATGACAAAAGCAAAAAATTTAAAGTTAATGTGACAGTCAAAAAGTTTAAACAATGTAGGGTACAATCATCGAATTGTCTACGTAACCAATATTTCCGCCTTTTTTCCATAATATGTGTTATCAATCTTAAAGCCGGGAACACACTTACCGGCTACAACGCTGTGCGACGCTACCCGACACCTTGCCAGGTTTTGGTAGGGTATGCACATCTATGCGACGTAAAGCACACGGCACGTACAGTGACACAGCTTGTATCACAAATCAGTTTCACAATCGCAACGCCTCTTTTGTTCTTAATGCATTATTTTGAGCAAAACCGTGTAATAAATTGTTAATTAAATTCATTATATCGAAAAATGGTATTCTGGTGTTTTGATCAATTTTCTACAATTAAATTTTTTTTAGAATAAAAATTAACGAATTTTTGATCTCGGTTAATTCGGTTTATATTAAAATAAGTATGTTGTAATTAATATAAGGACAATAATAGATATAGTTTGAAATAAAAATATGAGTATCCGGTTCTTTTGTCTTCTGTACTCGATGCTACCCGACAAAATCTGAACGGTGGGAATGGCGTAGCACAAAGTAGGGTAACGTTGCGTGGCATCGGGCAATGTGCACGGGGGTAATACAATCTTATGGAAAATTGGACTTTGGATTTGCGTCGGGTAGCATCGCGTAGCGTCGCATGGCGTTTCTTCGAGTGTTTCGAGCTGTAGACTTGTATGGCGGCGACCATTTCGACTGGCCACCGTGGTTACGGTTAACTGTCATTAAACTGAAATATTCACACTCACATTTAATGATCCTATCATAAAGATTTGAGCCTATAATGAAATTGCGATATTGTTTCCACTCGGATACAACATGGACGACGATTTGGAGCTTAATGCTTTCCATAAAATCTTCCAGTCCGTAAATGCACAACGGCACTGCCCTAAATAGACAGTTGCCGCCGGCGGTTACTTCAATTTAATCGGGCGTAGCCCTGAGAATGGCTGATTAAAATGGCTTAAGTTTAGCCCTGAAAAGGGCTGATTGGAATTTGAATTGGACATGTTGTCAGTCGAACGCATAATCAATTTCTCTCGAAAGAAACGAGAGAGAGAGAGAGAGAGAGGGAGAGAGAGAGAGAGAGAGGGAGAGAGAGAGAGTGAGAGTGAGAGTGAGAGAGACGATAAAAAACATAATACGTAAACCTTAATGGTCTTAATTAGGTGTTTAATACTATGTAAAAAAGTACATTCCTCGCGGAAGGAGGAACAATTTTTATAAAAAACAAAACAATAAAAAAAGCAAAGGAACTAACTTCCGGATTAAAATAAGTACTTACAGCAATTTGTCAGATTTGTTCTTTTACAAATAATTTTTTTCGTTAGTGTATAGTTTCTTCCGTCAAATTAACTGTTTTTCATTTGAAATTAACCCTTTTTACATTCAAAATAACCTTTTATAATTTCAATTTGACTTTTTAAATTATTTTATTTTTTGGCCTCTCTTTGAACAACTAAATGGCCTTGAGAAACTGCTGAAAACTTGAAGAATAAGCCCCCTGAAGTTTGAAGAATAAGCCCATGTTCGTATAGAATGCAAATGCAACCTTTTCAAGATATATACAGGGTGACTGGCGAAAAGTGTCGAAAATTTCAGGAGGTGTTTCTACTCCCCAATGCAACAAAAACTGCTTATAAATCCCTGTCCAAATCTCAACGGTAAAGAAGTAATTTCAGGTTTTGGGTGTTTTTTAATTTTTCGACTTAGGTCCACTAAATTGCTTGTAAACTTCAGAATTACTGATAGTAGAAAAATCTGGTTTTTGCCACCTGAATGAACGTTAAATTTGCTGTAAGGAAACCTTTTTTTGTATGAAAAAATTCTGCACGAAAAATTCAGGAAAAACAAAAACGTTGAAATTTGGAATTTTTTAAAATGTTGGATTGATAATTGTTAATTACTGCAAAGTCCTAGAGCTTGCAATTTCCCTCAAAGGTTCTCCATTCAATTAGCTTCCCGCGGTATACCCACCTTTTTGGATTGCGCTTCTGGAAAGGCCAAAAATTTTGCATTTTTTGGAAAAAAGCCGGTGTCGTTGAAGGGGGGCACGTTCAATTTTTCCAGGAAATCCGTATGTGTCTTGAGTTCGTGTCAGTTTTTTAATGTTCAATTCAATCAGTTTGCTTTATGTTATCAACTGACAACTTCCTTAGGTTGGTGATTTAAATTATGCCTTTGTTTCCTAATGCACATCTTGCTGATATGACGGTAATGCTACTGCTGCAGGGAGAGAATTACAAGCTCGTTTTCCACATCGAGACGTCCAGCAGACCGCACCTTCAAACGACTTCATCAGAGGCTGAGGGAAACTGGTTCTTTCACTCTTTTACGAAGGTGCAAAGTTTGAAACGAAATGACCACCAGCAGTCAGTTGATTTTTTTCTCATCTACTCACATCTCATCTACATCAGATCATCAGCCTCGTAAAATGGTTACGGTACAATCCTTCCCAACGGAAAGCATCCCAACCTGTACATTGTGAAATACCAAGGTCTGTACTTGTACGTATGTAATACGTGTACCGGTTTCGCGATCCCGATTAGCAGAATGCAAAATTTCCTCATCTACACCAATTCGCTGATTGTCTTCCCTCGTCCTTCGAGTAAAAGTTCGCTCAGCCTCTGATGAGGTCGTTGGAATTTTTCGTGCAGAACTTTTCCATCAATTCTACACTGTAAATAAGTTTTCTTTCAGAAAATTTAACGTCCTTTCAGGTGACACCAGCCAGATTTTTCTGTCAGTAATTCTGAATTATAAGCAGTTTAGTGGACCTAAGTGGAAAAATTAAAAAACACCCAAAATCTTAATTTACTTCTTTACCGTTGAGGTTTGGGCAGGGGTTAATAGGAAGTTTTTTGTTGCATACGGTGAGTAGAAACACCTGAAATTTTCGACATTTATCGCAAGTCATCCTGTATAATCTGACATAAATAAATAAATCTGACATAAATAAATCTATATCTATATCTATCTATATCATAATCTATAATCTGACATTAATAAATCTGACTTTATTACGCTGTCATTATTAGATAAGTGTTGAAATAACATGAACGCATGTTTGTTTTTAGAAATAAAAGAACTTATTAAAAACTAATGAAATATAACCGAGATTAACGATTAAAAAATTTAAAAAAAGCCATAATTATAAAATAAAGCATTTCACGTTTTACACATTTCGACATTGACATTGATCTCAATTAGTGTTTTAATCACTAAAGGAAGGAAAAGTCGCATTCGTTTACGGCGAATTATCGTAAACTAACCCCGGATTAAGCCTGATCTTGATTTAACAACTTTGGTAGTTGAGCCCTGAACCAGCTAAGGTAGGGTTTAATAGTTATAGCCTTCCCGTTAAACAATGCATTATGAGTAAATTAAAGTGGCTTGTTGGGGGTCGATAGTCCGGTCAGGGAAGCCTAAAAAAATAGCACCATTAATCTTCCTTTCATTTTGTTCACATCATGAATAATATTGTTTTATGCATGTCCTCGGAAACAATTACTGTTCCCAAACACAATTACAATCCAATTAGAGCCAATTGCTTTCGCTAGTTTTTTTAAAGGTTTTAGTTAAAAAAAAAAGTTAAATAAACCTCGCATGTCGCGTTTTAACTTGTGCAAATCCATTCTGACCGGCGCAGCGGGGAATTCGTGCGACGAGGAGTACGGATCTGCCAAACACTTACCCTCGCATTTTTATGAATGTTGAGGGCGGAACGAGAGAGGTAATACTTCATTTTCCTGAGGTGCGTATGCTAAAAGTGACGCTGTGTATAATCGGGGAGTTTTTCCTCGTCCGCCGACAGTTTTTCCCGCTATACTAACTACAACAGATGGTGCGATCGTGGAGGTTTTTCCCTATCACCGTCCATTTAGAGACCTAATGCCGTCTCTCTATGCATATGCATTAAAAAATTTTCGTTATTAAAAATGATTATTTAGATATCGCCAGATGCGGTCTGGTGTGATGTAGGTTTACATTTTCTTTCTCGAGCCAACGTTTCGATCTTTATTGAGATCATCTTCAGGGCCTGGGATTTATTAACATTCTTTAAACTATACAAATACACGTAAGATGTGAAAAATGAATTTGTACAATGCAAAAAATATTTTTTTAAAAATTCAATTAAAGAATTTCTACTCACTCAAAGTGTTTGTTTTCTGCGTAATTGTTCCATTCTTGTTGAAATTTTAGGTTAATCAAAGTGTGTGGTGTTTAGTGACTGTTAGTTAATGATTCTATCCAATATGTATAAACAAAACATCTCACTGGCACTCTCAACACGACACACAATAATGACACAATTACGCAGAAAACAAACACTTTGAGCCCTGAAGATGATCTCAATAAAGATTGAAACGTTGGCAAGATAAAGAAAATGTTTTTTAAAACCTACGTAACACCAGACCGCATCTCACGATCTTCAAGTAATTTTTAATCAAAGTTTATTTAGAAATCGTGAGATGCGGTCTGGTGTGATGTAGATTTCAGAAAAAAATTTCCTTTGTCGTGCCAACGTTTCGATCTTTATTGAATGGTCCTTTTTGAACTTTATCGCATGCCTTTGCGCCGGGCCCTTGAACCGATGTCTGATGGATCCACGTTCTTGGCAGTTTGATGTGCCACAAAATGGTAGCCTCTTTATATATGTGTTCAAATATTAATCATATAGCTAAAATACTACCAGAAACACATGGCGGCACCTGCAGGTTCTTTTAGGAAAACGGCCAATATTTGATCCAAAATTGGACTCTCAGAATATCCACGAAAAGAAAAACGTAGTGGTGTCCCGTCCAAAATATTTTGAATGATTGGCCAAGCTTCCTATTTCGTATCCAACCTTACCACCCACACAGCCCTCTAAATAAAATTTGTTCTCAAAATCACATGCCTTCATAAAATCCTAGACCCAATTCCAATCCCTACTCAAAAATCTTTTATCCTGAAAATTCTGTAAAACGCGTAAAGCACCAATGGCCTGATTTGTGAGAACGGCGAATAGCGCTGTGGCAGGAGTGTAATTAATGGGTTACTTCTCAACACTTATAATGTTACCATACATAATTCATAAAGAGACCAAAGTTAGGAGTATCTCGCTCTGGAGCTGTTGTAACAATAATAATAATAAAAACGTACTAACTAGCTAATCTGAAATTAAGTTTAAAAGTTAACACATAGAGTTACTATAGAGTTACTGTAAACATTTATTTAGAAATCGTGAGATGCGGTCTGGTGTGATGTAGGTTTCAGAAAAACATTTTCTTTATCGTGCCAACGTTTCGATCTTTATTGAGATCATCTTCAGGGCCTGGGAACGCAGAAAACAAACACTTTGAGTGAGTAGAAATACTTTGATTGAATATAAAAAATATATTTTGCATTGTATAAATTCACTTTTCCACATCCAAAATGTAATTGTTATATGTAAACAATGTTTGTAAATCCCAGGCCCTGAAGATGATCTCAATAAAGATCGAAACGTTGGCACGATAAAGAAAATGTTTTTCTGAAACCTACATCACACCAGACCGCATCTCACGATTTCTAAATAAATATCGATTAACGGTGACTAATCACCACACATTTACTGTAAATAGTTGAAAAAATATTACCCATCCTGGCTATGGGAATCGTTAGCTTAAAAGCAAGATATTTTGAACAATTTTTAAAAGTATTAACCTTTATAAAGAAAAATATAATCAATTTAAAAAAAAAGAAGACCGTTTAGTATTTGTGGCCTTGTTTAACGACAAACAACAAACATGTTGCCAGCAATTCAATCTTTATTGTATTGTTGTATCAACCCACTTTCAGCTGCCTCGGATTTACTTAACGATGAAAAGCCTCGCCTTTCAGGATTCAGAGCGTATTACATATTATCCAGGAAAATCGGTATTTTGTAGGGAAACCGACGTGATCCACGACTATATCAATAAAATCCATGCTGATTATTCGTAGTCCCAGCGCTCTTCCCATTACAATGGTGGGTTGATAAATGGGTGTTCAACCTAAACTCCCTCTTCATCATGCTCTTCCTTTGTCATATCCAATTCGGAACCGAATTTCGCCGGCCTTTGAGGCAATTCAAATCGCTGCTCAGGTAATCGAGTCAACTCTATAAAAATCAATATTACCTCACGTTTACGCATATATGCATTATCAACACCTTTACTTTGAAAAATAACTAAACTTTTTTATATATGATAAGCGATATTAACACTAATGAATTGATTTCCGCTCAAATGTAATCACCGTTTAATTTATTAAAAAAAGCTTGCTTTTGCGATATTTATGAGTACATATACAAAGAACTATAGCTTTCACTGGCTATATAAGGTGGGTTTTCATAAAAGACATGGCCTTTTATTTTTACACTGCGTATTTTACATACATATTTCATAAAAATAAGAAAGTACCCCCTACCACAAACTACTTTATTTATTTAGAAACGTCCACTGACATGATTTACGTACGTATATACCTTAAAACTTCACTTTTCATTATTTTCAAAATTTTAAATTCCCCGTTCATAAAATTGGCTAAAATAACTGCGATCGAAGTCATCAGTAATAATACCGTCTGGTATGCCCAATGGCTTAAGCCGGGAACACACTTACTCGATGCAACGCTATGCGACGCTACCCGATGCTACCCGACGCAAATCCACAGTACAGTTTTCCATAAGGTTGTATTACCCCCGTGCACATCTGCCCGATGATGTGTAACGTTGCTACCCTAGTCTACGCTCTGCGATCCCCACTGTCCAGATTTTTGTCGGGTAGCATCGAGTACAGTCGAAGACAAAAGAACCGAACACTCATACTTTTATTCAAACTAGATGTATTATTGTCGTCATATTAATTGCACCATACTTATTTTAATATAAACAAAATTAACCGAGATCAAAAATTCATTAGTTTTTATTTAAAAATATTAATTTTAATGGTTTCGCTCATAAAATTTACCTAACAATTTCATTCGTGGTTTTGCTAAAAAAATTACACCATTTTTGTCGAGTAGCGTCAGAACAGGACACCATATTTTTTGTAGTTTATTTCAAACTATGCATATGTAATTTTGTCAATATATTAATTACAACATTCTTATTTTAATATATACCAAATTAAACGAGAACAAAAATTCATTAGTTTTTATGAAAATTATTTAATTATGATGGTTAGACAGAAAATTTATGAAAACACCGGAATAACTTTATTTAAACCAATTACATTTAACTAACAATTTATTACATGGTTGTGCTCATAAAATATAACTAACAATTTATTACATGGTTTTGCTCATAAAATATAACTAACAATTTATTACATGGTTTTGCTCAAAATAATGCATTAAGCCCAAAAGAGGCGTTGCGATTGTGATACACGCTGTGTGACGTGCGCTTGACGTCGCATAGATGTGCACACCTTACCAAAACGTGACAAGGCGTCGGGTAGCATCCGGTAGCGTTGCATGGCGTTGCATCAGGTAAGTGTGTTCCCGGCTTGGGCTCATTCAAAGATTTGATGTAACCTGTCCCACCTACGAAAACCTTGTTGATCGGCCAGCTCTTTTTTCAGGCTATCTATCAAGGAAAGGACATCGCGACGATTGCTCACTCCGAGCTCAGTCCTCGCTTACCTTTTCCTTGTTTAAAGACTTGTCTCACCCCCACTTGTCAGACCTTACTTAATCACAGAGAAAGAACCTTAATTCCCTTAATCTATCAAACTTTAGATGGCTATTAAAAACCCGTTGCGAGGCCCTTAACTTGAACTCTGCACTTTGGTTGAGGGGCAAAGAGGGGTTATGTGCCCTTTTGCAATTCTCAATCTGTGGAAACAACATTTCATTTTATGACTGAATGTACAATTTGGGATAGATCAGGTTGTTGTAATTGGGATCTTTTACCCCTCAGAAACACGCTGTTAAATCTGTTGGATGGCTCAGATGTACGGGCGCTCACGCAATACGTCCGCCACGCCTGGAAATATAGATTAGACCTAATTATTTCAATTTTTGACCCGTCCAATTCATTCACCCCAATTTTCTTTATATATTATATGATTTTAGTATATCCGATTTTTTGTCGCTTTACGATTAAGACTTTTCTCCTCTGTTTGTTTTCCATTATAAGTATTTTTACTATTATGTTTAACTCTATTAGGTTGCGTGGTCCGATTGACCAAATAAATTATTTTCAATTAATTAATCTTTAATTAAGGTTTTTGGTCGAGATAAAAAATGAAAAATGGCAAAAAGGAGGGAAAATTCAAAAGATTCGGTAGTGGTGGGGACAGTGTTGGGCAAAAATTAGTCATGTCTAATGATTAATGATTGATCAGTCAGACCGTTAGTCATGATTGGTAGTAAGCGACTAATTTAGTCATTTGTCACCATATGTGATTGATTGCTAAATTAGTCATGACTAGTAATTAAATACGAGGCATGACTAATTTAGTCACAATATAGTTAGGCATGACTAAATTTCGATAAATCATGTTCAAATGGGTGCTCAAAAAATGAAAAATACGCAACTTCATCACTTTTAAAAAAAATTTCTAACAGAAATTTATTTCATCAAAACGAAAATCCTTCAACACCTTATTTAACAAAAATCAATCTTCCAATTATAAGTAAAACTCCGTCGTTATAAAAAGCCAAAAAATAATGATAATGATAATAATAATAATAATAAAAAAAAATCCTATAACAGCTACGCTTTGAAAAGTAAATATGTTTACATAACCGATCAATGGAAAAAATATTTCTTTGAATTAAAATTTATTCCACTTAAAAGGAGAGATTTCTACATTATTTGGAAAATACACCATCTAGGGGTCTTGATTGTAATAAAATAGACATGTAGAATAATTATGTAACTTTGGTTTTCGTTTATGATAACAATTTTTGAACGTTGGCCTTGAGTACGACTCTCATCTCAAAATTTTTATCCGGAGTCGGTTGGATTTTGGTAAGTTGGTCATTGTAGCCAGAATTGGGCAAAATCAAACTAATTCAATCATGATTAAGAATTTTGATGGAAGTTTAATCAGGATTGAATCAGTCATGAATAAATTAATCATTATATGATTTAGTCATACCTCATGATTGAATTAATTATGATTAAATCATATAATGATTAATTTACTCATGACTAACTCAATCATGATTGAACTTCAATCGAAATTCTTAATCATGATTGAATTAGTTTGATTTTGCCCAACTTTGGGTGGGGAGTTGATGTCCGAGTGGATCGAAGTCACGATAGCTCAAGTTGCAGATCAGCGGAGTATTTAGCCGAAGGCCGTGGGTTCGAATCCCGCTCTTGACGCTGGCTTTTTTATTTCGACCAAAACGTTAATTAAAGATTAATTACGTTTAACCCTTTTTGAGTGTGTGCTGCATATAGCGAATAATGTTATAACCTCGCTTTAATCCTTATATCTTTATTATTATTTTTTCATTGTATTTTTTGTTGTTTTATTCTTTTTCTGATAACAACGACCTCCGGCAGACGGATTGTGAACCATGCTTTGTAAATAATCATACTGATATATTCGTAGAAATAAAAATCATTTAAAAAAATGAAAAAGTACAATTTTACTTATACTGGAGAGTTTGATCAAAACTTTGTAGCTCGTGAGGAACTAAACAAAAAATATAAATTTGCGTGGTTCGGGTTTTTCCCCAAAACTTCCCAATAAAAAAAGAATAGGCGGAGGGGCAGAAGTTAACACACCTTGTATATACACGGGTGTATGTGGATTTTATTTGGAAGAGTCGTCCTTCCTCACCATTGTTTACGTACGACAAATATGCTGTAGCGATAATCCCCCTCAATTATTCTCACCTAGGGGCACACGAACATTTATTCTCTTGTAACCTCCTTAAAGCTATTATTTATACCACTTGTTTTGTGTGCTCGAAGATTAAAAAAACACGCAACAAGTGTTGATATATTGACTAACACGCCTAAGTGGATTTTCCCTTTGTGATTTTCTTAAGTCTATATTTTGTAGTAGTGTGAAACTAGTGTATTGAAAAAATAATAAAACTTCGTCTCGTAATTACAACATTTTCAGGAAATTGAGTAGAGTATCTGAAAATAACTCGGTTTAAAATGTAATTTCTTAAGATTTCCCCGAGACAAGGCTATTTTACAAAGCCAATTTTATCCCGTAATTATGAATTCATTTAATAAGTATAAAAGAGCGTTGTGACATTTTACCGTATAAAATGAGACAAGAAATAAGATACATTATTTCCTTTCGCGCAATTATCAGAGCTTGCTCCATTGAATTAATTATTACAACGGCGGCAATCTAGGTAAACGAAGTTTCACTTTAATAAATAATATTAATTTAATATTCGAATAGAAATAAAGATGTCTGATTTTGTAGAACGAAATAGAGCCATGACTTTCGTATTAACCCAATTGGCCGCACAACATTCAGAGAAAATAATATCTCACAGGCAGGAAGCTGGAGCTGACCCTGATAACCCCATTTAATTGCTACACAGCATAGAGGGAAACAGCTCCCGAGAGCGGTACGAAATATCCCGCACGTATTTTGTACAAAATTACGCAGTCGTATAAATACCGAAGGTCATAAATTATACTTGACATCAACGTAAGGCATGTTTTAAATTTTATTGTAACTCTCTCCGCACTCTATTATAATGGAACAGGGGGGGTGGGTGGATGGAAATCTTATAAACAACATCTATATGCATAATCCATAAAAGCGTTCACGCAGAAACGTCAATACGTGAACAACCCGTTGCAATTCGCAAAGCAAAACACAATTGAATTAATTACAATTGATCCGAATAATTTGTAACCTCTACGAGGATTACAGTCGATGAGGCATTTGCAGAATAATATATTTGTAATAAGGTCCGTTTCAATAAGAAAATTTCATAACAATCAAAGGTAAAGTACATGCACTGATTACACCAAATCTAACGGGCTTAATGAACGATTAAACCAAATATTAGTCAATCGCCTCGCATACAAAATAAACAATGACAATAGCGCTTGGTCAACCCTAGCACATGAATGTGTCAACGAGTACACCGACACATTACTTATTTTGCACAATCCTTTGTTTGGCAGTAAATCAACTATATCACCTCATTATTAACGCAACCAAGCAACGATTTTTTCCTTCTTCGTGGTCACTGGTGCACTTGACACCCTTGTATATATTTTACATTGCAAATAAATAAAGATGGTTCTTATACTTTTTAGACTGAAAACTATCCATAATAAATAACCTAATTGAAATACA